>NW_018407865.1:980541-1147466 GCF_002113885.1 Mizuhopecten yessoensis
CATCTCTGGTGATGTCCCCCTATAGCTATTTAATCTTGTGATGTCCCCCTATAGCTATTTATCTCTGGTGATGTCCCCCTATAGCTACACATCTCTGGTGATGTCCCCCTATAGCTATTTATCTCTGTTGATGTCTCCCTATAAATACTAATCTCTGGTGATGTCCCCCTATAGCTACACATCTCTGGTGATGTCCCCCTATAACTATTTATCTCTGGTGATGCCCCCTATAGCTATGTATCTCTAGTGATTTCCCCTATATCTATGTATCTCTTGTTATGTCCCCCTATAACTATTTATCTCTGTTGATGTCTTCCTATAACTACTAATATCTGGTGATGTCCCCCTATAGCTACACATCTTTGATGATGTCCCCCTATTACTACACATCTCTGGTGATGTCCCCCTATAGCTATTTAATCTTGTGATGTCCCCCTATAGCTACTTATCTCTGGTGATGTCCCCCTATAGCTACACATCTCTGGTGATGTCTCCCTTTAGCTATTTATCTCTGGTGATGTCCCCCTATAGCTACACATCTCTGGTGATGTCCCCCTTTAGCGTTTTATCTCTGGTGATGTCCCCCTATACCTACACATCTCTAGTGATGTCCCCCTATAGCTATTTATCTCTGGTGATGTCCCCCAAAACTATTTATCTCTGGTGATGTCCCCCTATAGCTATTTATCTCTGGTGAAGTCCCCCTATACCTATTTATCTCTGGTGATGTCCCCTATAGCTACACATCTCTGGTGATGTCCTTCAATAACTATTTATCTCTGGTGATGTCCCCCTATAACTTTTTATCTCCGGTGATGTCCCCCTAATGCTACACATCTCTGGTGATGTCCCCCTTTAGCTATTTTTCTCTGGTGATGTCCCCCTATAGTTACACATCTCTGGTGATGTCCCCTATAGCTATTTATCTCTAGTGATGCCCCCCTATAACTACTAATCTCTGGTGATGTTTGCTATACCTACACATCTCTGGTGATGTCCCCCTATAACTACTAATCTCTGGTGATGTTTGTCTATACCTACACATCTCTGGTGATATCCCCCTATAGCTACACATCTCTTGTGATGTCCCCCTATACCTACACTTCTCTGGTGATGTCCCCCTATTACTACACATCTCTGGTGATGTCCCCCTTTAGCTATTTTTCTCTGGTGATGTCCCCCTATAGTTACACATCTCTGGTGATGTCCCCTATAGCTCTTAGTGATGTTCCACTATAGCTATGTATCTCTGGTGATGTCCCCTAAATCTATTTATCTCTGATGATGTCCCCCTTTGGCTACACATCTCTGGTCATGTCCCCCTTTAGCTATTTATCTCTGGTGAAGTCCCCCTATACCTATTTAGCTCTGGTGATGTCCCCTATAGCTTCCCATCTCTGGTGATGTCCTTCAATAACTATTTATCTCTTGGTGATGTCCCCCTATAGCTACACGCCTCTGGTGATATCTCCCTTTAGCTATTTATCTCTGGTGAAGTCCCCCTATACCTACTTATCTCTGGTGATGTCCCCTATAGCTACACATCTCTGGGGATGTTCCCCTATAGCTACACATCTCTGGTGATGTTCCCCTATAGCTACACATCTCTGATGATGTCCCCCTATTACTACACATCTCTGGTGATGTTCCCCTATAGCTACACATCTCTGGTGATGTCCCCCTATACCTACACATCTCTGGTGATGTTCCCCTATAGCTACACATCTCTGGTGATGTCCCCCTATAGCTACACATCTCTGGTGATGTCCCCCTATAGCTACACATCTCTGGTGATGTTCCCCTATAGCTACACATCTCTGGTGATGTCCCCCTATAGCTACACATCTCTGGTGATGTCTCCCTATAGCTACACATCTCTGGTGATGCCCCCTATAGCTATGTATCTCTAGTGATTTCACCTATATCTATGTATCTCTTTTTATGTCCCCCTATAACTATTTATCTCTGATGATGTCCCCCTATAGCTACACATCTTTGGTGATGTCCCCCTATAGCTACACATCTTTGGTGATGTCCCCCTACAGCTATTTATCTCTGGTGATGTCCCCCTATAACTATTTATCCCTAGTAATGTCCCCCTATAGCTACACGCCTCTGGTGATGTCCCCCTATAGCTACACGCCTCTGGTGATGTCCCCCTATAGCTACACGCCTCTGGTGATGTCCCCCTATAGCTACACGCGTCTGGTGTTGTCCCCCTATAGCTATTTAATCTTGTGATGTCCCCCTATAGCTATTTATCTCTGGTGATGTCCCCCTATATCTACACATCTCTGGTGATGTCTCCCTATAGCTACACATCTCTGGGGATGTCCCCCTATAACTACACATCTCTGGTGATGTCCCCCTATACCTACACATCTCTGGTGATGTCCCCCTATTACTACACATCTCTGGTGATGTCCCCCTATACCTACACATCTCTTGTGATGTCCCCCTATAGCTACACATCTTTGGTGATGTCCCCCTTCAGCTATTTATCTCTGGTGATGTCCCCCTATAACTATTTATCTCTAGTAATGTCCCCCTATAGCTACACGCCTCTGGTGATGTCCCCCTATAGCTACACGCGTCTGGTGATGTCCCCCTATAGCTATTTAATCTTGTGATGTCCCCCTATATCTATTTATCTCTGGTGATGTCCCCCTATAGCTACGCATCTCTGGTGATGTCCCCCTATAGCTATTTATCTCTGGTGATGTCCCCCTATAGCTATTTATCTCTGGTGATGTCCCCCTATAGCTACACATCTCTGGTGATGTCCCCCTATAGCTATTTATCTCTGTTGATGTCTCCCTATAAATACTAATCTCTGGTGATGTCCCCCTATAGCTACACATCTCTGGTGATGTCCCTCTTTAGCTATTTATCTCTGGTGATGTCCCCCTATAGCTACACATCTCTGGTGATGTCCCCCTATAACTATTTATCTCTGGTGATGCCCCCTATAGCTATGTATCTCTAGTGATTTCCCCTATATCTATGTATCTCTTGTTATGTCCCCCTATAACTATTTATCTCTGTTGATGTCTTCCTATAACTACTAATATCTGGTGATGTCCCCCTATAGCTACACATCTTTGATGATGTCCCCCTATTACTACACATCTCTGGTGATGTCCCCCTATAGCTATTTAATCTTGTGATGTCCCCCTATAGCTACTTATCTCTGGTGATGTCCCCCTATAGCTACACATCTCTGGTGATGTCCCCCTTTAGCTATTTATCTCTGGTGATGTCCCCCTATAGCTACACATCTCTGGTGATGTCCCCCTTTAGCGTTTTATCTCTGGTGATGTCCCCCTATACCTACACATCTCTAGTGATGTCCCCCTATAGCTATTTATCTCTGGTGATGTCCCCCAAAACTATTTATCTCTGGTGATGTCCCCCTATAGCTATTTATCTCTGGTGAAGTCCCCCTATACCTATTTATCTCTGGTGATGTCCCCTATAGCTACACATCTCTGGTGATGTCCTTCAATAACTATTTATCTCTGGTGATGTCCCCCTATAACTTTTTATCTCCGGTGATGTCCCCCTAATGCTACACATCTCTGGTGATGTCCCCCTTTAGCTATTTTTCTCTGGTGATGTCCCCCTATAGTTACACATCTTTGGTGATGTCCCCCTATACCTACACATCTCTGTTGATGTCCCCCTATACCTACACATCTCTGGTGATATCCCCCTATAGCTACACATCTCTTGTGATGTCCTTTCTCTGGTGATGTCCCCCTATAGTTACACATCTCTGGTGTTGTCCCCCTATAGTTACACATCTTTGGTGATGTCCCCCTATACCTACACATCTCTTGTGATGTCCCCCTATAGCTACCTATAGCTACACATCTCTGGTGATGTCCCCTATAGCTACACATCTCTGGTGATGTCCTTCAATACCTATTTATCTCTGGTGATGTCCCCCTATAACTATTTATCTCTAGTAATGTTGATGTCCCCCTATAGCTACTTATCTCTGGTGATGTCCCCCTATAGCTACACAACTTTGGTGATGTCCCCCTATCCCTACACATCTTTGGTGATGTCCCCCTATACCTACATATCTCTGGTGATGTCCCCCTATAGCTATTTAATCTTGTGATGTCCCCCTATAGCTACTTATCTCTGGTGATGTTCCCCTATAGCTACACATCTTTGGTGATGTCCCCCTATAGCTACACATCTCTGGAGTTGTCCCCCTATAGCTACACATCTCTGGTGATGTCTCCCTTTAGCTATTTATCTCTGGTGATGTCCCCCTATAGCTATTTAATCTTGTGATGTCCCCCTATAGCTACTTATCTCTGGTGATGTCCCCCTATAGCTACACATCCCTGGTGATGTCCCCCTATACCTACACATCTCTAGCTACACATCTCTGGTGATGTCCCCCTATACCGACACATCTCTGGTGATGCCCCCCTATACCTACACATCTCTGTTGATGTCCCCCTATACCTACACATCTCTGGTGATGTCTCCCTATAGCTACACATCTCTGGTGATGTTCCCCTATACCTACACATCTCTGGTGATGTCCCCCTATAACTACTAATCTCTGGTGATGTTCGTTTATACCTACACATCTCTGGTGATGTCCCCCTATACCGACACATCTCTGGTGATGCCCCCCTATACCTACACATCTCTGTTGATGTCCCCCTATACCTACACATCTCTGGTGATATCCCCCTATAGCTACACATCTCTTGTGATGTCCCCCTATACCTCCACTTCTCTGGTGATGTCCCCCTATTACTACACATCTCTGGTGATGCCCCCCTATAGCTACACATCTCTGGTGATGTCTCCCTATAGCTACACATCTCTGGTGATGTTCCCCTATACCTACACATCTCTGGTGATGTCCCCCTATTACTACACATCTCTGGTGATGCCCCCCTATAGCTACACATCTCTGGTGATGTCTCCCTTTAGCTATTTATCTCTGGTGATGTCCCCCTATAGCTATTTAATCTTGTGATGTCCCCCTATAGCTACTTATCTCTGGTGATGTCCCCCTATAGCTACACATCTTTGGTGATGTCCCCCTTTAGCTATTTATCTCTGGTGATGTCCCCCTATAACTATTTATCTCTAGTAATGTTGATGTCCCCCTATAGCTACTTATCTCTGGTGATGTCCCCCTATAGCTACACATCCCTGGTGATGTCCCCCTATACCTACACATCTCTAGCTACACATCTCTGGTGATGTCCCCCTATATCTACACATCTCTGGTGATGTCCCCCTATACCTACATATCTCTGGTGATGTCCCCCTATAGCTATTTAATCTTGTGATGTCCCCCTATAGCTACTTATCTCTGGTGATGTCCCCCTATAGCTACACAACTTTGGTGATGTCCCCCTATCCCTACACATCTTTGGTGATGTCCCCCTATACCTACATATCTCTGGTGATGTCCCCCTATTACTGCACATCTCTGGTGATGTCCCCCTATACCTACACATCCCTGGTGATGTTCCCCTATAGCTACACATCTCTTGTGATGTCCTTTCTCTGGTGATGTCCCCCTATAGTTACACATCTCTGGTGATGTCCCCTATAGCTACACATCTCTGGTGATGTTCCCCTATAGCTACACATCTCTTGTGATGTCCCCCTATAGCTTCACATCTCTGGTGATGTCCCCCTATAGCTACACATCTCTGGTGATGTCCCCCTATAGCTACACATCTCTGGTGATGTCCCCCTATAGCTATTTAATCTGGTGATGTCCCCTATAGCTTTGGATCTTTTCTAATCCTGTTAGAATGCAGTGAGTGGGTGTAAGGTGTGATGCTACTGTATATGTCCATGCTATGATATTTTTGTGTTGTAGCACTTGGAAGTGGCCGCTTGAGTGGCATCACTTTCAGTGGACGTACTTCATTGTACGGCTTCAGCTATTGTGAAGGTTTCAAACCCTAAATCAATTGATCTTTATTTCAGAGAGGCTGGGATGAACTTGAAGGGCCTTTCTCATCTGATCGAGAGCCACTATGATGCCTTACTTCATAAAAAACTGTTATTAGCCAATGCCATCAACATCGATGTGTTGAAGAAATGTTTTACACTGAAAGAACAGCAACTATATGTACCAGTTGAAATTAAGTAAGTTTCAATTCTAGAATTATTGACCATGTAAAAAGACAAATAATGTTGAGCATTCTTTTCTACCTTGATATTGTAAATTTTTCTCATTTCTGACTCGTTTGTGGTTTTAGCAAATGTCCTCATTATGTGTCTTAAACTTTCCAGCGTCCTCTCAAATGTCTACCAAATAGATTACATCTTTTCGTTTACTCTAACAAGATCATGTTTAGAATGCTCTAATTAACTAAAAGGTCTTAGACAATTACTTATTAAAAAGGACTTTCAACCCCTCCCCCCAAAAAACCCCACCTTTTATCATTATCTATAAAGTGTGTAAGAAGCAGTTATGTGATCTGGGTTGGTGAAAAGCTTGGTACTCTCTAGAGTGGGGTTTACGTTTGTGAATAATCATTCAAGGTTTTCATAAAAGTTTGTTTGGAATATTTTTGATAACCCTTTTAGTTTGTTATTTCATTACCTGTTAAGTTTTTCTTTTTCCTTTTTAGGTCAGTGTTTGCTGTGTACTTTGAGCAGTCCGGTCCAGAAGATTTTTCCCTTCTGAACAAATTGTGTCTTTGTTTTGGTTTATATTCCGTTAAAGGAAAGAGACCTAGGAACCTTCATAAAGGTGTTATCAGGTAAGTATTTTGTTTACCCAAATTCTTGAAACTATGCAGCAGCTAATTTTCGTTTTTGTCTCGCCGCCATGAAGTAATGGAAGCGAGACTAAGGGCACAGGCGAGACATATAAATCAGAATGGCTTTTAAGCATCTGTTTACCTATACCCTGCTGGTTCAGTTAAAAAATTGGCCTGCAGCTGTATCCCACTTGATGTCGTAAAAGTCGACTAATGTAGGACCCTCTGCAGAGTCAGGAGTTTTCCTCTGTGTTTTCTGATAACGTGACATTGAAGAAATCACAATTGATCGGCTGCCCCCATTGCAACATATGGGATCTTGATACTTTTTCTCCATTTCCTCAAAACCTTTTTGTTTCCTAGTGCCTTGCTTGTCAATACCTCATTTTTGGCCTTGGTGCTGAACGTCACCCAAATGGGGTAGGTAATGGATTCTGTCCCCAGGCCAGGACATACCTTAGTCTTTAGAAATGGTTTGAGCTGTCACAATACACTTTACTCGTGATTCAATATGTATCTCAATATATGTACCACAATAAAATTATTTCAATTTGATACACCTTTATTATAAAATATAAACAAAGTGAGAGATAGAGGCTTCCCACACTTCCTTGACCTGTCTCCAAACATTCTTATGACTCTTCTAAAAATGGTAGTTCATATTTCATGCTTAACGATCAGCATTTAGAGTTATAGCAACAACTGGTTTACCCGTTGTCAGTATAGTGTGACTGGGTGGAATACTGTGCTTGGTGCCTTCAACACAGTATTTCAGTGAGGTAGCATTCTAAAGTTGGCATTAGATCTCAGTTATCACATGTAGGTAACTACATCAACATACACTTTCTCTAGCACACATCCACACAAGCACGTATACATAACACCCATTGAGGCACATCCTTAAATGACCTTAGCTGTTAATAGGACATGAAGAAAAATAAAACCAAACCAAATCTGTTAACTTATATTGTGGCATGATGGTTTTTGTACATCTGTCTTCTTTCAACAACCTCTTTTGAACAAACAAGATGAAATCTGGCATGAAGCTTGCTGGAGTAAAGGCATTTTAGGTTTTCAAATAATCTTGGGATCCATTAAGAAAGTCATCAAATCTTGATAAAAAGACCAATTAATGTACCATGTTATGGGACTGATCATGAGGTTGATACTAAATGATTCAAGTTATGATCTTGTCTAGAGACACCGATTTTTCTCTTACCATTCGTTTTCTTTTATTGTGTTTATTTGCTTGATTTTTATTATCAATAGTAGCATTGCCTCATTTCAGTTTCTTTGGTGTCACAATAATCAGCTTATAAGTACTTCAAAACTTACAATGAGTTTTTGGTGCAGTGTGCAAAGGTCAAGCTTCAGCTACATGATTCGTTAACAGATTTTGATCAAACTTTACAGGAAAAGTTAGCTTTGAGAATACTTTGAATGAGGTTGTATTTTAGGAGCAAAGATCAAGGTCACTCTTACTGCTTTAAGGAAGATTAAAGAAAATTAAAATAGTTTGCATGGGATTTGGGGCATTTTTGTTGCGAGACATTTTCTAGTTTTAGCTGGGAGTATATCAGGTCTATGGGTGATGTGAAACACATAAGTGGTGTTTTTGGTTGAAATTAAAGTAAATTATCTCAAAACATTGTTTATATTTCTTAATAGTACATAATGAATTGAAGATATTATTTACCTGCTTGCTCACAAACTATTTTTTGTCATTTATTTCGTCAAGCTTTAGTGCTGATGGTCAATTTTACTTTAAGGTGGAAATGCATCTTTTAAACATATTTAATTGTATGAAACACATCTTCATTCATTCAAAATTCGTCAATGATGTGTGGAGAGTATGTTTGAAGAGAGCTGTGTTACATATATGATAAATGTGGTAAAAGATGCATTTTAATCCTTGTATTTATCAGTCTAAACAGGACAGGTAATATTATTCTATCATTATTTGTTATCATATTGGGTAAAAAGATGACTTTTGTTTTAGCAATTGGCAGAACAGCCATTTTTTGCAGGAATAATATTGCGCTTTCTGTGGTTATTATACTGTTCCATCAGGCAGCAGATGTCCTACTCAAACCATTTGGGAATTTTGTGAAAATTTGAATTTGACGCCAAGTCATGACTGGTGACAAATTACTCGAGGAGTTTGATGGAAAGACCCCAACAGTTTCTGATTGGAAAATTTCATGTGTTACAGTTCTTGCTTTTATTGGATTATAACATTATTTTAGTCTCTGATCAAGAAAATTTCAGTTGTATGTGGATATCTGTGGAAAAAAAAAATAAAAAAAAATAAAAAAAAATTGGAAGCACTCATTGTGTGATCTGATGATGGTATCAATGTTTATGTCATCCCTCTCTGTGTAACTAATATTGTACTTGTGGGAAGCTTTAAAAAGAGATAAATATGATGTTGTTTTTTTTCGAGAATCTGATAAAATTGTCATCAGGTGGATTTAGGCTGTGCACATTAAGCAAAAGTTTCTATCTGAAACCAACATTGATGGAAAGTCTACCCAAAGGAATCATATTAAAAATGTAAAAGACTTTTTCAGTCGGATGACGTTAATGGAAAGATGAAGCATTATGCATGGGTACATTGTGATTACCTAGTATGCATACCACATTTAGATAAGGCAGTGTGTATTACATGAAGTCAAAAGTCAGGATGTATGCATGTGTTAGGCAGAACAATAGAATAATTAATTTTATTAATACATTTATTGTGATTAGGTCAAAGGTTAACTTGGAGCACAGGCTGGGGTCAAATGTAAACATTTGCTTTAATGAGTAAAACTAAAAGTCTTTAAGAATCTTGTCAAGTTCCATCATGCACCCAGGGGCCATAATCGGTCATAGGATACCTGAGATGGATTGCTGTGAAGTTTCTTTCAATGAAATTTAATTCCTTTCAAGCTTGTATGGGTCAAAAATGTTAAAAAATTCAAACAGCATTCTGTAAAAAATCATAAGATTGAGAGCCATGATACTTATTATGTAATATAGTAGAGTGTTATGCAGTTTCTTTATATCAATTATCTTGACCTACTTTCAATGTTAAAGGGGTAAAATATGTTAAAAACAATACAAGCTTTAATTAACATTAAGTGTCTAAAGTTCCAGAGCATGCTACCTGGAATTGTTCTGTAGACAAACTGTGTTACTGTTGTAACTTAGACTGAGCTCTTGCTGAGGTCAAATTTTAACCTGGGCTATAATGAGTAAATAGCTTTAAGAATATTCTTAAGTTCGATAAGGCCTTGGGGTTATGATGTCTGGTCAGTAAGTAGCTAGGATGCAGTGCTATACAGTTTACTCATATAAATGACATTGACTTACATTTTAGAGTTTATGGGTCCCCTGTTCATATCTTGGAATTACTTTATATCCATTAACACCATATAATTCATCACAAGGCCTAAGGAGACTAACACAGTCATGCTGCAAGAATTACCCCTTAGCTCCAGGTCTGCCCCTGAGGACTCAGTCACTGGGTCATAATATGGAAACAGCTTAGATCCCTAACTATCACCCCGTATGGAATAGCTGTACATGAAAATACAAATATACTCATGCGAGCATGACATCTTATGGGCCCTACACCTGGCGGCCTATAAGGGACTTAAGTCCCTGGATAATAACTTGGAAAAGGTTGAGATCTTCGTCATATGATCATATATATATATATATATATGCTTGCTACAAGCATGCTACCAGGATATGCTCTGGGATCTTGACTTCCTCTTAGGGCTCAGTCCAAAGTAAATAACATGGAAGTGATTGAGATCCCAACCCAATAACCATATACCCGATACACATATATACAGATCTCAACAGCATTTCCATTGTGACAACCTCGGAACCAGATTGACATTGTCCAGAACGCATTATAACATTTAATGAGAATATGAAAAAGAAAGGGCTTTGTCAGTTTACCTTAAAAATATCCCTCCAGGTGCAGATGTTTTCTGCCATTTTTCCGTGTACTGAATCATATAAGGTCACGAGATTCTGCACATTTGTTATCTTCGGGTGTACATTAAAAATAGATTTAGTAAAGCTGTTACTGGTTTTCATTCCCCTGTGATTTAGTTGATAAAGCAGTCCAAGCTATATTTGTGTCTGTGTAAACTTCTAAAAAATAAATCAGTTCCGCATTGCATATTTCTCAATATTTGCTGCCACTAATAGTCCTTGTCCCAGAGATGATTATTTCTGAAGATTCTTTCAAAAGAAGGATTGGATGACTGAAACTTTTTTGAAGTGTCTGTCATCTGCAGTTATAACATGTTAAAGCTGTTGACTCTTCATTGTTAAGAATATGCCATGTGTACCCACGACTTCCCTTCGTTCCAAATAAATCAATAGATACTCCCCATGACAGATCAGTAATATACAATGATCCCTCCCCACAAGGGAAACTAACGATAGCTGAATTGGCTGTATCTGTGAGCAAACTGTTTATGACAATAACTGCCTTGTTATTAAAACGTGAGTACACATTTAATGTCATGTCATAAAAATGTGTGTTTGCTTAATGTCTTGTCACTCAAATACGTGTACTACAGTAAAGGCAACAGCTTCCCATGCTATTAAAATTGATATTTTTTTTTGTGCTTACGGTTGATAAAGCTGGATATAAAATTGTTACCAGATAGTTTGTTTCGATTTCTTGGATGATTTATTCGCTTTGTCGTTGAATATTGGCCATATCAAGTGATGTATGTATCACCGTCTTTCAAGGACATTATTTCTGTTGCAACACTCACACAGTCAGTTCTAAAACGCTCGTACATTATAAAACACAACAATTGCACACCGTATTTACCTCAAAAACACACCATAATAGCTTCACCATGTGTATACAACAATATATCCCACTAGTTAAGGGGTTTTGTGTTGACTCCCTTCTGTTTCAAAAGTAGTTTAGATCGATTTTGAATCCACTAGAAAGACGACACGGTTCATGATGCAACGTAATTCATTTTTGCCATAACGGATCTACTACTAACCTTTACGAGTGCAATATCATGTGTGTGTGTCATTCGTTCATCCTTTTGTTATCTGTGAAAGTGGAAGTTATGGCAGTGTGGAAATGCTTGCGTTTAGCAAGTTAGCTGAAATACATCCACAATATGTATACATGTATATAGATTATATAATACAGAATTTACGGATATCAGAACCATAACAAACGGAAAATTTATTTTTTCACACTGCAAACAGTTTAAAGAGTCACAACTTCAACATTTGCAGACATGAGAATTTCCACTTTTATAGTATACAGTGAGATTCAAACAGTAATGATGTTTCTGATGATAACATTTTATTTTTCAGGTTTTATTTTGACAGAAAAGAAGGTATCTTGGTAGGGTCGTCATCACAAGAATTTTACAAACACAAACCTGCAGACTATCAGGCTCTTACGATACAGAATACAGACAAAGTAAGATAAGCATCATCAAAGGCATCTTAATACACCCATTACCTTATACATCAGCGTACTATATTTACTGTGGATCACTGTACAATAGTTTGTTGTAAGTATTGATATTTTCATCATAATCAAAATCAAAGCTTATTGCACTACATGTCGAGGGGTTGAACATGATCAGCATAACTGTAAAATCATTATGCATTGTTAAAATATACATGTTAGCTATTTATACAATTAAATAATATAGGTATACATATGTATATACATAAAACAAATGACGAGAGTTTCTTAGTACATCCCTAGCGCTTTCACCTCTTTAGGTTCATCAGGGAAACTCTGAAAATATATATAATATATTTCACAAATGAAGCTGTATGAAACTTAAATCATTCTAGAATAAAATCTACGGAGTTTTGAGTGACTGAAGCAGAATGATTCATTAACCTGGTCAATTTTATTGTTGTGCTATTGTTTGATTTTGCCAAAATGAAATATCCTGTGCCCTTATAGGAGGGTGCCCCTGTAGTAGGGAAATAAGATTCTTTTTCTTTTTATGATAGTTTATATTTCACTGATTTCACCCTCGTCAAACATGAGTATTTATAGAGATGTGAAGGATAATGTTTCCCTACTACAAGAACTAAATGTTTGTTATCAAACTTATAATTGTTTTCATAGGAAGACATGTCCAATGAAGCTATCGATTTTTCAAAATCATTCATTTAGATTGGTTATTATGCTGTTAAACTGTTAGTATTGTTATAGGATATCAAAGAGTATTTGTTTTTAATTTACATTTGTATAATTGTACAAACAATTTTACTGAAAACATATTCTTGTACATTGTACATGTATGTAATATCAACTGTGATTTAAACCATTATATAGCGCTTTAATTTAGCGGTGTCAAATTTTGCGATTTTGTTTCTAGAATATTTTAGGTTTACAAAATTTGTGCAATATTTTCTACAATCAATAGTCCTATAGGAAATCTTTTAAAGTACGGCAGCAAATAGACATTTAAGGACATTTTTTACCCCGCAGACAAAATTGTGATAAAACCCAGTCGCAATATGAACAAAATTTGAATAAAACCAATGATTTCTGAAAACATTTTGATTTTCTTATCACAGAGTTGCAAGGTCACAATCTTAATAGTTTACAATCATTTTAACAGGAACACTTATCATATATTAATCTATGTTTGTAATTGAAATTTGTAGAAAAAAAGCCGTAGAGTGCAATATTGCCGTGATACGTTTGATGGACGTTAATACTCTTTAAGAAATAATTATCATCATCTTAACTGTTAATGCGATGTTTTAACTGCTAAAACAAAATGACATTAAGAATCAGCTTATATGTCCAATGGTAGTTTATGATTTTATGTATTTGCGTTTGATTTGATACATTATCCTGTATTTAATCTTTGCTGATTTTGATACATTCCGTCAATTTAATATTTTTCTTGGTATCATACGGAAGCTTAATTGTGATGTCAGAATCTTTTCAATATGTTAAACCAAAGAGTGTTGTTTTAGTGTATACATCTAAAGCTTCATTGTGCTGTAACATATAACAGTTGTTGGACTTAAGTTTGTACATAGTATCTAATTGGCCTCATGCCATAGCTTTCATAAAACAAAAGAAAAATAAAAGCATTTAAACCCATTTCATTTTTAACCTGCGTTTAACCTTAATATAATGCTTTATTTGCTGTCTCTCTCTGCATTGGCCTTATTAGGATATTTTTACTTGCACCCTCATGCAATGCCTTGTCAAACCAATTTATGGTAATTTTCAATGATATGTTTATCAAATTCTTTACACGCGTTTTAGTGTATATAACATTTTAAGGATTTCATAATTATGTTTTCTGTTTTATGTGATCTTGCAATTTAATCATGGTGAGACAACAAGAAAGTTGTCACTTCAATTTATTTTTGGCTCTCTGTAACAAAAATTGTAACATTTTAATTTGGCGGCTGGTTGGAGGCAGCCAAATAGATTGTTTCACAAGTGTGCCATTAGCGAGAATCTGTTAATTGCAAAATGGGTCTTCCAAAATCAAACTCAAATGGCGCCATTTGGTCGAAGATGGTGTATAAAATCATTCCACTCAAAAGTTCAACTGTGCGAATAAATCTATTTGAAGGACGATCTCCAGATGATTCGATACTATGTGATAAAACAAGATTTCTTCTTTTGCCAAATATTCCAATATCACTCATTTTTTCTGTTTTAACGAATGGAAGCTTTGACTAAGCTTGTTCCTGATGCCAATTTAATAGATTTTTCATATCAACTTTTTGCTAAGTTTATGCCAAAAAGTTAGATTCCAGAGAAGTGTTGTGGCGGTAAATTCTGTTCTTTGACCTCCGTCCCTGCAATATGTAGTATGTTTCAGTTATGCAGCTTAATTTAGCACAGATGATTAATTTTTCTCATTTTGTTGGCTTTGGGTTGTTACTTATGTTTGATTTTATGTGATTCAAGGAGACATGATTTTGTTTATTAGTGTAGTAATTTGTTTACAAAATACTTTTCTCTTTCAGCAAGTACCGCAGTTTGATTATGTATACCAAATCAAAGAATGTATGTACATTTTATAATCATATTTGTGTATGTAGGTATGCTAATCAAATGTACATGATGCGTCTTTATCTTAGAGATGAGTGTAAGAGAATGCTGGGAAGAAGTTCTTGCACAAAAAAGTGGTGTATTTTAGGTACTGGCCAGCCGATAAAAATCTTGATCATTACTTTTAGATTCTTAAGAAGACAAACACTACTACATGATTTTTTTGGACAAAAACATAACCGGTGTGGTACATAATGCGAAAACTCAACATTTATTTTTGAGTTTACAGTTTAACCTAAAATCTGAATAATGCTTTTAGCGTCAAAATGAAAATATATTATTGACTTATAGCCATGTGGTACCCATAACATAATGAAAATTCATAAATGGATGTGTTTTCCTCATTACAAAGATCCAGAGACATAGCTGCTAGAAATAGTAAACTGACAGAGAATAAACTGTAGTGGTACAGTGAGACAAAGGACAAGACTGAATGACACAATAACGTATAGGGGAGACTGTCTCCAATGGTACAATTATATAAACAACGAAACTGTCCCCAATGGTACAATTATATAAACAACGAGACTGCCTCCAATAGGACAATTATATAAACAACGATACTGTCTCCAATGGTACAATTATATAAACAAAGAGACTGTCTCCAATGGTACAATTATATAAACAACGAGACTGTCTCCAATGGTACAATTATATAAACAACGAGGCCGTCTCCAATGGTACAATTATATAAACAACGAGACTGTCTCCAATTGTACATTTATATAAAAAACGAGACTGTCTCCAATGGTACAATTATATAAACAACGAGACTATCTCCAATGGTACAATTATATAAACAACGAGACCGTCTCCGATGTTACAATTTTATAAACAACGAGGCTGTCTCCAATGGAATAGTGACAAACCGAGACAGGAATTTTACAATGACACAGGAGAAGGCACTGTCTTTGGTGGTACAAAGATTTAAAGGACGGAACTGTCGATTGTGGAAAAGTAACACAAGGCTATGACTGTACGTAGTAGTCCAAAATCACAAAAGATAAGGCTACGACTGTACGTAATAGTACAAAAACACAAAGGACGCGGCTATGACTGTACCTAATAGTGCAAAAACACAAAGGACAAGGCTATGACTGTACCTAATAGTACAAAAACACAAAGGACACGGCTATGACTGTACCTAATAGTACAAAAACACAAAGGACAAGGCTATGACTGTACCTAATAGTACAAAAACACAAAGGACAAGGCTATGACTGTACCTAATAGTACAAAAACACAAAGGACAAGGCTATGACTGTACCTAATAGTACAAAAACACAAAGGACAAGGCTATGACTGTACCTAATAGTACAAAAACACAAAGGACAAGGCTATGACTGTACCTAATAGTACAAAAACACAAAGGACAAGGCTATGACTGTACCTAATAGTACAAAAACACAAAGGACAAGGCTATGACTGTACCTAATAGTACAAAAACACAAAGGACAAGGCTATGACTGTACCTAATAGTACAAAAACACAAAGGACAAGGCTATGACTGTACCTAATAGTACAAAAACACAAAGGACAAGGCTATGACTGTACCTAATAGTACAAAAACACAAAGGACAAGGCTATGACTGTACCTAATAGTACAAAAACACAAAGGACAAGGCTATGACTGTACCTAATAGTACAAAAACACAAAGGACAAGGCTATGACTGTACCTAATAGTACAAAAACACAAAGGACAAGGCTATGACTGTACCTAATAGTACAAAAACACAAAGGACAAGGCTATGACTGTACCTAATAGTACAAAAACACAAAGGACAAGGCTATGACTGTACCTAATAGTACAAAAACACAAAGGACAAGGCTATGACTGTACCTAATAGTACAAAAACACAAAGGACAAGGCTATGACTGTACCTAATAGTACAAAAACACAAAGGACAAGGCTATGACTGTACCTAATAGTACAAAAACACAAAGGACAAGGCTATGACTGTACCTAATAGTACAAAAACACAAAGGACAAGGCTATGACTGTACCTAATAGTACAAAAACACAAAGGACAAGGCTATGACTGTACCTAATAGTACAAAAACACAAAGGACAAGGCTATGACTGTACGTAGTAGTACAAAAACACAACGGACACAGCTATGACTGTACGTAATAGTACACAAACACAAAGGACACGGCTATGACTGTACCTAATAGTACAAAAACACAAAGGACAAGGCTATGACTGTACGTAGTAGTACAAAAACACAACGGACACAGCTATGACTGTACGTAATAGTACACAAACACAAAGGACACGGCTATGACTGTACGTAATAGTACAAAAACACAAATGACACGGCTATCTCTAGTTGTACAATGATACAAAGGACTTAACTTTCGACAGTTGTATAATTATACAAAGGCTGACACAGTCAGGAGTGGTACAGTGAAACAAATGGTGATACAGTCGATAATGGTAAAACGACATATGAATCTGTCTGAAGTTGAAATATAACACAAAAGGTAATATAACACAAAAGGTGAGACTGTCTCCATTGAAACAATTACACTTCATGGGTACAGTGACGAGGGAAAAACTGTGCAGTAGTACAAAGATGGAATACAGATGGTTTATATAAACTTGCTTAAGTTTTATATTCCACATTAAAAGGCTTGATTAGGTCATTCATATGAATTTGATTATGATTGAACTCCGCATATACAATTGGACAGTCTGAAGAGGAAATATTCTTTATCTAACGTTTCTGTCGTATAATTGACTGACCGTAGATTCCAATTGGTTTTACTTTAAAATGCATGGCTTGTTGTATTTGTTCTAATTCGTACTATTTGTATGTTGACATACTTACCTGTATACATTCTGTACTTGCTGTGTGCAATATATTGTTAATGATTTTGAGATAGCTGCTGTGTGCATTTTGCTTTAAGTCAACAGTTGTTGCGAGATTTGCTGTATTTATGTGCCATTTAATTGCAATATCGTTATGAACATTTGTTCACGTAATCATAGATATTTACGATTCAAGTATTTTTGAATTGTATGAGAAAAGTCTTTACTTATTTTATACCAGAAATACAATTATATTGTTGAAAGTTTCATACAGTGTAGTGTTACTGATGAAACTGTTACTGCCTAGTGCGCATTGTTTTGAATTCTAATTGATTCATTTATCTTTGTGTTTTATTTTCAACTACATTGTATATACACGTTTAATAATCGTGCATTGTTTTGCGATATAATTTTTGATTTTTTGATTTTGATAAAAATATCCGGAAATTTGATTCCGCATTTGATTTCAAAAAAACAAATGTTGATTTACCATACAAGTTATTTTCGTTTTCCGTAAATGTTTTCGTATTGTGTATTTCTATACCCCTCCCCCGCAACGACGTTAAGTAAAAGCAATTAGAGTATCTTCTGTCCATCCGTCTACTCGACGAGCGGTTGTCCATATATAAAATGGTTGGCCTAAGACACAAATTTATCAAGACTACGCCTTAACAACTGCATTGATCTCAAGACAACCTTGATAATTTTATCATTATCCTTGGAAGTCGCAAATATGCATTCCCCCCTTGTAAATGGTATGAGTTTAATTTTTTTGCAACCAAAAATGAGTTCTAAGGAGGTTTATGGGGTATTGGTAAGCCCGAGGCTTACAGTTTGGTTATTTCAAACTAAAATACTACTATCTCTTCACATCTAAAGTGTAATCAATTAATTTTCTTAGTCTTATAACGGTAGACTGAAATCTGGATTTTCCTTATCTTTTAGTAAATCTTCGATACCTCAAAATGACTACACATAAGCACTATTCAGCATAATCAAAAATAACTTTGTTTCTAAAATAAACATCATGATTACAATTCAACCGCATTTTGTGTGACTAAAATATATTTGTCTTACGGGTAGCAAAGGCTCGATCATTCCAGATTAGATTTGGAATAACAAGTGTCTATAGAGTGGAGTGAGAAATAATTTGTCTCCCACATGACTTACTTATATACTGTAAATTTCATGGGGTGTGGCAGTTCATTCCTTGGAATTTTTTCAATTCGTATTCTTCTCTTTCATTATTTGATTTGGAGGTCATAACTTGAGCCTCAGCATTGACGCTGTTGTATTCATCTCCTCGCTGCTTTTTTGCTAGACACATAATACTTGTTTACTTGATTATGGCATGCATAAGTTATTTGTCAAACGATTCCTGTTATGTGTATGATAAATGTTTCAGGGAAATGCTTTATTTGTATGCTTCGCAAATTAGGATTGATATTTCAGGAAACTTTTAGATGGTGACGTTCAACGTGTTAAAGCCCGTTGTACTGACATACATGTACACGTGACGTGCTGTGATGAAATAGATAACTAGTTCACGTTTCATGTGCTTTCTATAAAGATCTTGTATAATCTTTTCTCGTCAAAAACTTGTTTAAATATGAAAAAATATCACGTTCAATGGAAACTTGTTTAAGATATATTTTATTGATATGCGTATTGAAGAATTCATTTACATTCTCGAAATAATTTTTAATAAAATTTTCAAATATCACAAACGGTGTTGTGTGTTTATTTTTGTATTTGAAATATTGTAGACTTGATCATTCATTGATTCTTAATAATAACAATTTATCATTAATATAATAAAGAACACTCCCCCCCCTAAAAACAACAAAAAACAACGAGACACATTTAAGATATCACACATGAAGAGGTTGTAAAAATATCTATGCTTACCATACACATTGTAATCAGCTGACACAGATATGGATGTGACAATGACAAAGGTTAATAGGTGAGCAAATCCTGCACATAATTTATTGATTTGTCGACGGCTTCCTCACAATAACTTGGTCAAATATGACAGAATTCTTATGTGACTTGGTCAATATTTACACTTTGTCTCATAGCTTAATCTGATAACAATAGAAATATCTTTGTTTTTAACGGTGTAAGATGAATCGATTATTGGCAAAAAGGTGCAATTTCCATTTTCATGGTGTGAAATCTGTACAAAAGGAGGTAATTGCAGTTCTGTTTTAAAGGTCATAACGGTCAATCATATTAACATTGAAACATCATTTGTGAATCAAAATGGGACACCTTAATAAAAATAAATTATAAAAAATTATATATACGAAATATATATATTCCTTCAGCTTAAATTGGTCAAGTATGTTATCTCTTTTCACCACATTCCAGGAATAGTTCTCAACGTTCCTGAGTAATACAGTACATATGTTGATTCTCCTTACATTTTCATACACAGCAACGCAGCAGAAGGATTGTAAGTATGTCAAATGGCATGGGACGGGCGTATTGTCTCGCCCTGTGGTACTCTTGTTTATTTTTATTTTTTTAAAGTTGTTTAAATTATACTACAGAATACAGAGGGGTCAATAACATTCTCATTCGAATTAAAAGTACATTAAATTAGGGCTCAATTTGAACAAAAGAAATCTTTACTTGGAGATACTTGATTACGTATGTGGAGAATAGGACCAAATGTCCTATCCGTACAAACAGGCTTTGAGAATCGAATCTGTGGCACATTATCAGTTGCTTTTATGAGTCTCCAAGCTTGCTTCCAAAAGTCACCGGGAACAGTTAGAATCGTCTTGTCATTTTCGTATTATAAAGAAAGGAAGAGAGTACAACATTGGTCGTACATAGTGGACATCCTATGGTTTCTTCAGCAAGTCTTCCATTCCAACGTGACATAGTATTCAATTTGACTAAGGACTGTTGTAATGTCGATGTGCATTACGACACTTTGTTTCCTTTGAGAAGTGTACAAGGACTTTTTCGTTATTATGACTGCATCTTGGACAAGGCGGTCCTTATATCCATATGGCGCAGCAGTGGTATTTTCCTCTCGTTGTTTACGGTACAGGGTACCAAGTTCAAAGCTGTTATTTGGATGATACATTTTCTCTAAAATAGAGTGGTCAGTGAGATTTAAACAAATGTTCTCCACTGTTCAATGTCGTCTTCTTTTTGAGAACAACGAAGATACCGAAATTTGGTACGGTGTCTTACGATCGATACATTTTGAACTTTTATTTTCATGTTATTTTTACAGACTGTACTCGTACCTTCCATTGTTTCCCTATAGTGGGCCTTGGGTTAACCTTTTTGTCATATTTATGTGTACGGAGGAAGAGTTGTGATGACATGTCCAAGCTGTGATGGTTAAAAAGATACTTTTACGGCCCCACCATCCAGGAGTCCTGTTTTCACATGCCCTCTTCATATGCCCTCTAGATCTGTTCAAACAGCCGTTTTCTGCGACGTCTTCTCTTGAATGATAGACAGGCTGATTCCATTATCGAATGATCCATTCCTGAAGAGAACATTGCTCACTGACTGGTCAAGTGGTAGTCTATGTAGAATAGTAACTTCGCCTTTAAAACACTGTTCGTATAGGACAGGGCTCCAATGTTTAACGGACTCTGAAAGAACGAACACCTTATTTTGGTAACGTTTAAATTCGAATTGTTCTTTGTTTAGAAATTGGTGTTGCACCTTATCAAAATCCTGCGAATTAGTTCCAGCAGCAAAGTCATTAAAATTAGTGATCCCACGCAATCATTATCTTTAAAGTATCACGAAAGCTGTGGACAGTTTTTTCGCGTTAACAAAATATCAGGCGAATTTAAATCAAAACGTCTTCCACGAGTTCGTTATGCACACGATATTCCTTGTCGGAAACAAGCTATTGACAGGAGATGTTACAGAAAACACTCCTCCCCTCGCCATACTCCAAACTAATCCTTACACTCTCTAAACAAACCTTAGTTCGCGAACTCTGGAACAATAACAAAAGTGTATCTTATTATGCACCGGAGCTCCGATTAATCCGATGAATTTAGTTTTCTTTACCTCTGTTTAGCTCTTTATCCTTGTCGACACGCTGTGGAAGCCGGCCATTCGAGGTTGTTCGGGTTCTCCGAGTGTAATTAATTGTCTTTGGAAGTTTATGTTGTCGATGGCGGGTCCTGCTTGTAACTGTAATATCAGTGTGTGATTCAGAAACTGGTAGTCTAATTATTGCATTTCTGCAGTTACGCGATGTCTTACCAGAAGATTCAATATAAAATAATAAAGTAATGTTGAAGTCTCATTCATTATATATATGTATTATTTTTTAATATTTCTTTTTCCAAATCCTACTGGTGTACCATATGCTTATTAACACTAGAAATCTGGATTGTCTATTGCAAAAATGTTCCGTGTTTTTTTCTGGCAAAATTTTGCGATAAAGGAACGGTCGCTCCGAAAATTAGACAATCTTGTTTTGTCGACACTCTCGTAGTTACTATTTTGACCAATGTGTTCATTTAAGTCATTCGTATCCTACAAACATACGGATACGTTTGTAAGAATGCAGTTTTATTTTGGATGTTACCGTTGATATCACTTTTTGACATATATACATGTATACATTTAAGATAAAATGCCAATTGCCTGAAGAGCCCGGCAATGGTTGTAACAGACGATCTGATTTGTATGGTTGCATATACTCTCAAATTAGACAGTGTCGTGTTTTGCAGTTTGAATACAAAGCGCCATTTCGTGGGTACATGAATTCGTGGGTTACGAGTACCTTCTCAAAAGTGTTTTATATCAAACTTGTAATAACTTCGAGGACCTATGAATTCGTAGATGACAATTATCCACGAAATAAACGAAATAATAAAAAAAACTACGAAAATGAGTGATTTCACAGTATCTCCTGAGATGCCCAAACAGGCAGAAAAGCCTAGGCCTAGCAGTCTTCTGTGTTAGATACATGTGTATCATTCCCTCTATAGATAACTGTACAACATATAATACTCGCCTCAGTTCTCAGTAGCTCGGTGTACAATAAGATCCAATTGTATTCGCAATGCCGTTCCTCATTGATGAGCATTTATCCGTTTTATCAAGGACATTGGGAATTCGTATAATACTCCATGCAGATAAGTCTTCAGTATAAAGCTTGTTTATTTGATTTGTCTTGGTGGAAGTTTATTCACGTCTTTCTTCTGTTGTCTCTTTGATCTGCTTCTCTTTTTTTTGGTGTATTTTTATGGTTTATTTTACGATTTTGTCCTTGTGTGTGGACGCTGTGGTATGTTTTATATTTTCACTTTTAGAGGTGACATCTGCTTGGTGAGAACAAATTCTGATGGTATATGTGATCATCCAGTATCTTTGCCAGAGGTGAAGCGCGCTATTTCTAATATGAACTGTGGCAAAGCGGGGGGACATGATGGATTAGTATTAGAACATATAAAATATGCTAGTAACACTATGATGGAGATAATTGTACATATGTTTAATAACATTATCGAAAGCGAAAGCTATCCAGAACATTTTAAATATGGTATTGTGATAACTTTATTCAAGGGAGGGAAACGAGATAGATTATTAATGGATAATTACAGGGATATAACGTTAACACCCGTTTTACAGAAAATTTTAGAAAAGGTTCTGTTCTTTAGAGTTATAAAGAAATGCAATGAAATTAATTTCCCTCACAAATTGCAACAGGGGTTTAGAGAACAATGCGGTAGCGTTACGGCTGCTTTCATTGTGAAAGAATCTATCTCTTATTATATTGAGAAGAGATCGAAAGTATATGCAGCTTTTCTTGACAATCAAAAAGCGTTCAACACTGTATGGATCAAAGGGCTAATGTATAAAGTGTATAAATTGGGATTCAATGGCAAATTTTGGAGAATTTTATATAACTCGTTTATTGATGTTAAAGCATCAGTGCTTTTCGAAGGCAAGAGAAGTAAGACGTACACTATAGGACAGGGGGTAGGTCAAGGTCGAGTTCTCTCTGCTTGGTGTTTCCTTGTTATGATAGACGACCTTGCTAGTGAGTTAGACAATCGAGGTCTTGGACTTACGATAAAAGATATACACGTACCATGCGTGTTATTAGCGGACGACACATTAGTATTGTCAGCCTCTATAGGGCTACTTCAAAAAGAATTAGATATAGTATATACATACTCTACTCGTTGGCGTCTCAACTATAACTCCACAAAGAGCTCTCTAGTAATATTTCAATCCCCACGTCGACGTGTGATGTCAGAAGAATGTGGGCCTATACAATGTAAAATTGGTTCCGATATAATTCCAATGACATCACAGAAAACGTACGCTGGGATAACGTTTACCCATAACCTACAATCAAGCAGTAGTATTTTTGATGCTTGTGTGAAAGGAAGGACTAACCTAAATTCACTTTTAAGTATTGGTATTCACCCCAATGGGCTGAACCCTGTATTAAGTTTTAATATTATTAAAAGTGTTGTATATTCAAGTATGTTGTATGGTTGTGAGCTTTGGAATTCATATACTAAGCAAGCTGTAGAAGAGTTGGAACGTACACAGAGATATGCATGTAGACGTTGTATTGGTCTTCCTAAAACTTCCTCCACAGCAGTGACTGCTCAGTGTTTAGGGTCATTTGATATGTGGAGCGAAGTGGAGAGAAGGAAACTATTATTTTGGAACAAATTGTGTTTAGGTGGTGCTAAGTTTTTATGGAAAACACTTTTTATTATTAGACTATGCCAATTTATGTATGGTAGTTCATCAACTACTCAAATAGGATTTCTGCCTGATATATATAACATAATGGTTAAATTTAATATAGAGTCATTTATCAATGACTATGTTCTAAATATATTCGTACCACCGATGTTATGCAGGAAACGTTTCATTAAAAGATTTATATATGATTTTTATTATATAAGGTGGACAGATAAACTAAATACACGTGATGAACATAAGAGATATGCTGCTATCCATAGTGATCCGGGAATAAATCCAATATTGCAACTAAGCACTAAACAAATTTCTCAACAACATGTATGGGATCTAGTAGAGTTATTTAAATACTCAATATCTTGTGAGAATGAATTGGTTATATGTAAGATATGTGAGAAAACAAGTAAAGATATTGTGTTGCATTTTATATTAGAATGTCCAGGTTTATACTTAAGCCGTGATAAAATGATGGATGGTGTTTAAAAGGTATAGAAGTATTGTCATATGTACAGTTTTCAGAACTAAGCATTGAAGACCAGTGCAGCTTTTTACTTGGCGATCATTCACATGTATACTTGACTGATATAGAGTGGGAAACACTAATGATAAATATGGCTGGAAATATCAAAGGAATGGTATGTGAGATGGAGAGTTTTCTATAATTAACCTATTGATGTATATATAAGTGTAAACGTATATATGTAAAAGATGTATGAGGAATATATATTGTAGTGAACATTTTGTATTATGAATTATATAATGCTGTTATATGAATGTCCAATACGTCATTATTTAATACATTTACTTCTCAAAACGATGTATATATATAAAGTAAGACACATTTTGTAAAACTGTTTTGACATATGAAATCTCCTAAAGGAGGTATCCCGGCATCTTGTCTAACCAGACAAATAGGTTGAATCCCACAATATGTCGGATTAGACACGTTGATATTACTAAAATGTTGTCACACAGTGTCGGATTAAACAGGTTGATATGTTGCCATGCAATGTCGGATTAGACAGGTTGGCATGTTGTCTCACAATGTCGGATTAGACAGGTTGCTATTACTAATATGTTGTCACACAGTATCGGATAAGACAGGTTGATATTTTGTCACACTTTGTCGGATAATACAGGTTGATCTAACCGCTACAACGTCACACAGCGTCGGACAAATTCATTGTTAATATTTTAAACAAAAAGACGGCATGGGAGTAAAATCGCTTTCTTGTTAGAGTCGTCCCAAAATAAGAATTTTATCGATCATGATGTTTCTCTTATCTCCTTAGTCTGTTTATGACAAAAATCTAAGTTTTGGTAATGAAAANGTGGATAATGTTTAAAGTATCCCACTCCTTAGTCTGTTTATGACAAAAATCTAAGTTTTGGTAATGAAAACCAAGCGTTTTAATTAGCTGTTTTTATAATGACTATGATTGCTCTTAGTCTTAAACAGTCGGAAAAGAGTGTGTTTGAGAAATAGAACTACAATGTATAAAAATGATTGTGACTTTTTAAATGTCAAACGTCAGTTTGAATGGAAATGTTTTAAGTAAGGTATTTTATTAAGATTTGAAATAACTAACGGTTCATTTTGGCATAGCTTATTTAAATTTACCACGTTTCAATTGTATACTTTGCTGTAGTCATAGATACATTATGATTGTACTACATCACAGTAAACGTGGAATATCTACGTTTTCATTTTAGCACTTACCGTTTATTCTTACCAATGGGCATTTTCTCACCCATTACAAAAAAACTAAATCAGCATGTGTAAGTAAATATAGATTTTTTTAGATATTATACTGAGATAAATCTATTTTCAAAATCTATTCCATTTCTCAATTTCCAATGAAGCTAATTGACGCTAATGGAACAAAACTTCACGTAATCAGTAAGTATTGGGCACGTCACAGCTAATATACACTGTACGACAAACCACCTGTCATTTTCGAGATGTAGAGAAACCGCAAAGTTTACACTCGAAGTCAATTATATATATGTTAGCAACAGCATTGATATATATGGTTTCATTTAAAACACTAAAATCTTGTTTATCATTCATGTGCGAATGTGGTTTGTCTGTATTGATTTCAGCAACTGTCCGTGAATAAAAAGTCCCCATATATACCTATATATTTACATGGTTTCTGTGTGTCGTCCTTTGGCGATGTTTGTTTAGGTTTCTTAAGCACGGACATTTAAGCGATGCTGTTCGAAAGATATTTAAGTCATTAAAAATGCTCCCTATGTGAGAGCTAAGGAAATATATGTTAAAATACTGTATAGTGCATGAATGTTTACTCAATTTAAGTTGTATTCCATATTGTATGGGTAATAAAAAAGGGAAACATGTGTCTAATACGCAAAAATAAATACGTGCAAGAAAAAAACACCTTTGGTTTGTTTGTGTTTTAACAGCTTTAGTCACGTGGTGGTACACATATATATGAAATTTTCTGCATAAAGTATCTGAGATTAGAACACAGAAAGAAAGCCTACAGGGTTTGTTTCACGTTGCAATGCTCTTTTTTCCCGTTATTGTGTTTTTTTTTCGAAATTTGAAACATGAACGAAGTGACCACAGTTATTACAAGTCAAGATAAAATCCGAGGTCGGAGTCGATGGAAAGAGTCAATAACAGTGTCGGCGAAGACATAAAACAAAATGAGAGAAAAAAAATGACCTTTACCAAATTCTGGAGGCTAAGCCAGATACTACGGTATTCCACCACATGTGGAACCCGTCATGATGTCTCCCGTAAATTTAGTAAATTTTGTGGGTCATCAACCGTATAGGCGACAGTGATCAACATTTAATTAAACCCCTGAAATTCCCTTAAACTTCCAGTGATGTCCTGCTTAAAACGAAAGAGAGAATGAGAACAAATGTTATAGACTTGTGAATGAGATCTTGATGTCTTTTGTTATTTTGCTGTTGTGTAAGAATCTTCATGTAGGTTCCATTCATGCACTGGTCGTGTTATAACAAGCGTTCCAATGACCCTGACGTTGATCTTTGGCAGGTGTTTGTCGTTAAACTGATGTAAGGTACTCAGATACAACAAAATTATATAGAAGAGCGTCAACGGTGAAGCTTAATTTATTTTTTAATTTGTTGCAAATTGTACTTTTCACATGTTTTACATGTACTATGTAGTAAAACATACAGTTTTAACGTTTGAACATTGCACAAATCAAGTATACATACTTTCATGCATTACGTAACTGAGATAATTATATTTCTATATTGATTTCTGAAAACAGAGCCGAACATCATAAAACCGCGAAGGAGGTAGGCTCGATTAGTAAACTGTTCATATGGAACACGGTTAGGGCCGTCGCACCATAGCACGGGGTGTGATCCCATGATGGCGACTAGTACCCTCGTCATCGTTTCCATGCCTTTTAAATAAATGCGTGTTGGTAATAAGACGATAATAAGTTAGTGATGATACAATGACTTTGTCATCGCAGATTCATACCATTTCCTTATTACCATAGTATATGTACCATAATATCGGCACACCGTATCCACTACATGTATCAGGCATGCCATCGTAACATTGTCCAATTGTCCAATTGTCGTCGCAATGTCGTTCCCTACCATCTTATATTTATCATTGTATCATCGCCGCAGCACGCCTAAAATAACGAGGGTTCGATAAGTATGACATACGTTGAAATTTCCATCGTGATCATCGACATATCTCACTGTGGCCATTTTGGAATCGTTCTATAGCGTCACCCTACCTTTGTGTTATCGCTGTCGGCGGTATTAAGTGGCCCTAACCGCATTCCATACATTCCAGAGTACATTCCGTGTAACATTTACAATGTCACGTGGCAGATTACAGTAATACACGACACGTTTACTCGCCTTAAATCCGAACCGTCATGATTTTTTCTACATTAACTGTACAGCACGCTACGATCTTACGAGTTAGCTTTAAAGTCGGAGCTGACAGGTCCAATATTCTGATTTTGAAATTTGCCATTTCTCAATTTTTACGAGACGTTTCATTAATAGAGGGTCTCGTTTTGATGGACTCATCATATATGTACAGAACTCTACTTAATATCATGGATATATCACATACCATTAGATTGAATGGCCATAAACACTTCCAGCGCCCGTTTTAATGACGAGTTTATGGCGTCTGTGTACGCCTAAGTGCGGAATCCCATTCTGGCTATTTCAAGACAATCTACAAATACTATACTTACACGCGCAAATATATCAACAGTCTGAAGATGTGTGTGATGCGGGGCGCCCGTCTTATCTGTGGAAATGTACTTAAAATATGCTTCGAAAGTATGCTGAAAATTATTTTGAAATTGCAGACATTTGTTTATTTTTTGAATATTTGTATATTTAAGTGTTCTTTAGTTTCGTTAACTTATATAAACTGTTTATGACAATTTCTGCAAGTCAAACACTGAAGAAACAGTGGTTATGATCGCAAGTGCATTAAACCCGTCACAATTGTGTTGCACGGATCATTCCCGTCTTTGCAATCTGAAAGATGGTTTTATTTATGTGTCCTTCTAGGAACTTTTAGATGTGTCGTAGTTCGAACCCTGCATCAATTGGGGCTTGTATGGTCTTAGCCCCACGCTATTTGTGGCGTACTTCTGTATACATCCTGCGTTCGCCATATTTGTGGATATTCATGAAATTATTCTCAACTGTGTACTTTGTAATGTTGACAACATCAAGAATTAACTCCCTGCGCTATTTTCGTCGCTGGACAGACCCATATGAGGCATCAAAGTGGCGATAGACCAACGCCTTCTGACAGTTTCCTCCCACTGACGGCTTTGTCAGATTGATACAGCCGACGTTACATGATGTTGTCTATTCCTTTAAACTTATTATTTTCAAACAATCAAATAACAGAGATGATCAAATAATAAAGGGGAAAACTGTTTTAGTTTACGTAATAGGAAATAACTCGAACGAAAATGTCTTATTGAAAGTAGCGCTTTAACATCTTTCAAAACATCACCTTGAAAAATACAGATATTGTAACTAGATGACAGCTGTTTTCTTTGGTCACCTATTAACAAGGTACATAACTTGTGACAAACCAATCTAGAATTGTATCGGGTAAACTCATATTTCCTTAACTATGATATAAGATAAGAGTTATTATCATTCTAGTTCATGTCAGATTAAACCACCGAAAGAAACTATGATGTTTAAAAATAAATAAATGTATTTGTAATTATAAAACCCCTTGGTCACTCGGCCGTGGATTGGCAAGAACATACTTGCTGTTAGCAACTGTATGTTGTAGGACGCAATTAATGTGGGAACCCCCGGCAGAATTAGAGATTTGATTTTGCACCCTCTATTTTGGGACACAAAAGTAACAAACGAAAATCTTATCTATACCATCTCCCTACTTCCTAACAATGCCTTTCTTTCCCAACCCATTGCTTAGCTTAATCTTATGTTGGTTCCGTCCCCACGCCGGGACATTCCAAAGTTCTTAATACGTCGCTTATGTATAAATAATCATTAGATTTTGATATCGTATATGGTTTACAGTTTGTTTCCAAGGCCTAAATTCCGAAGAAAAAGGTAGATCGATAAAATTATCAATATATTTCGGTCCAGTTGCATGTCTTTCCCCAGAAAATAAGCAGGTCCTCGAAATGATAATCTGTTTACTTTGGTAATAAGAAGACTTTAAATACAGATACAATTTGGCCGAACTCAATTGTTTTCTAATCGATTCTACTTTCGGCGTGACAATCTGTTGACCTCAGTTACAAAATAATCACTAGGATAGGTCACCTTATTCCCTTGGTTTGACAATATGTATAGCGTAGATCGATGTGATCCATACCCATGTACAATTTGGTTCGAAGATTTTTTCTACACTTGAGGTGACATTCATTTAACTTGGAAACGAAGTAGAACTAAGTTTACTATATGAAGTCTGGCCTAAATAAATAGATTAAGGTAAAATAAAACAAAACAGGACAAATACTTGCATATTGTTGTGTAGTCTCGTTCAACCCGACTCTTGTTGTTTGCGCAAGCTACGCCGAACAGGATTACAAGTAATCAAGCGTCTGGTTAAACGAGACTTATTGTTGTGAAATGAAGACATGCATATGTATAGGCTTCACGTGACAAATGTGACAGTGTGCACGTGCAAAAGAACAGCCTAATGTAAATAATAAGATTATCTAGGTCACCTTGCTTATCATATGGGTATGGACAATATGGTTGACTTTCATGGCACTCTCCAGGTAGAACAAATATAATCAGAAGATGTTTATATATTATAAAGGAAAAATATAACTCGGGATTCGAAAATGAGGGTATAATATTCCATTAGATACTTCAAACATTTTCTCATCCTCGATATTCCATCATAAATCACGCACTTATGTTAATCATATTTGAAAGATATTTTTTTTGGTTTATCGTTAAAATATGTAAGGAACGTTTAACAATCTCGTCCATTTATGACCAAAGAATTATTACTACTTGTTCTAAATCTCAAAATACTGAGCCACAAAATGTCATATTAAACGAGTTTGATACACAAAATATGACATGTTTTCATTTACCGAATCACATGGTAGATGTAGATATGCCATGATTAGTAATGTATTCGTTTCTATCGAAAGACAATATTCAAAACCGTGTAGGGGTACACAACTTTGGTGAAGCGGTCATAGAGAAACCACCAACAGGTATATTGCAAATTAATTCCTGCAATGCGTTACAAACAGAGTGCCATGTGTCTGGTAGTCCTAAGTAAATGCTTGAAAATTTTCGTCTGATAAGATAGTGTTGTTATGTTATGTCTATACCCATTGACAACTCAAAAGTTAATATAAATCATAAAGCGCTTAGGTAAGTATACAATTTAAAATAATATTCTTATTATTTTCCAGCCTCCCATACTCTCCCCTCCTCCGGCGCTATATAGGCGTCTCGGACGTTCAACCCCCTGTAAGCATAAACACCGGAAAAAACGGATTTGCTACGCATCTGTCAATGAGAAATTAAATGATAATCTCATATCGATATTTTTGTTATATTCGGGAATTCCAGTTTGGAAGTATCATGTATAAAATGGCACAGGCTAGCTCTCCGTTCCGTTACCAGAGGATATCGCCGACACACAATGAACGGTTGTCATAAACCTTCCGTAGTCTGATTTCCCTGATCAGCTTTGGGGTTTGTGCCAGACGTTTTGGTTCACAAGGGGAAGCCTCAGATTTTTTTTTTTTAATTAAGATCAGATGTCGTCTGCTATTTTTGGTCCTTCGTATTAACGTATTGAGCAACCCAGTACTCCATACTACTGTTGGAACAATCTGGATATACACGCACGCGTAGAACCTTCATTCAACCATCGAGTTACAATATGACACATTTTCTTGTTCGTCATGTCGGGTTTAGTCCACTTACTACCATGTTTCAGTGCAACCTTGCTTCGTGGTCGTTTAAGATTATAGTTAGTACGAGGCATCTCATGTCGGAAAGCAGTCATCAAATGAAGATTGAATGTAGTCTTTACAATGATCTTACGTATTCTGTCAACTGTAACTGTCAACAGTATTTCCTTACTTTTCGTACCCACTGTAGTCTGCAATGCCATTTATTTTGTCAACATCATTTCCTTTGTTCATATTCCCGTGTTTTAATCAGTTTTGTGCCACAACAATAGATGTTGAAGATGATTAGATCAAATATGAGATAATATAATCGGTTATGGGTATATTTTCCTCGGCTTCTCTCTCTTTAAGAGCCCCATTCCCAACCCACATCGCCTAATGCTCTGCTAAACTCCCTATTAAGGCTCTCGGCGAGGATGACACGAACAGTCTCGCAGTTAAAATGTCTCACCAAGATCGATGTCTAATTCAATAAATTATATTTAGTCGCCAAATTATACTTGAAACAGAAACACTAGCCATTAATTGACGATATTGGTACTAAGAGCTGACGAAATATTTTTGCACTAAGACGTTTCGAATAATACGTCAATGGACGAACTACGGTAGGTCTTATTTTTAGAACTTTTGATTCAATAACATGGTGTTTTTTTTCACTACGTCATCAAATAACTTTTAACGCAACTTGTGTAATTGAATTAATATTTCGTCAAATGGAGACCGAACTCGCGCAAACAATATGACACAAACCATGCTAAAAATATCGTGATTTTTCACTAAAATGTTCTAATTATTTAATTGTGTTAGAACATGAACGCATTGACAGTGTTTTTATCTATATCTTAAAGTCTCTGATTTACAAAAAATGGTTTTGAAAATTGGAAATATCAAACCAGTCTTACGACTAAGTATCAACAAATTTATTGAACCAATAAGTAAAAAAAAGGGGGAAAATATTAGAAAATGTGAATTTCAAATGTTTTTTTTCTATAAAGTTAGAAGTATCTTTTCATAAACGTTACAATGATTAATCGTACTGACCGGATGCTTTCCTTGTAAAATCGATTTTTTTAGGTTAAAGAAATTGGTACTTTTTGCGAGGTATGAAAAAAAGCCAACGAACAATTTCATTATGAAAAATCGCACTGAGTTGTTAATGATATAATGTTTAAGATACACACGACCTTGAGGGAGCATGTGTCATCTCCGAGCCAGAAAATCTCATTTTTAAGCATAACTACTACTGTGTTATATATATAAATATATATTTATATGTTTAGGTTGTCAAATTTTCGGAGCGATCCGCGAAAATTTGACAACCTAAACTTGTCCACACTGCTGGAATTACTTCTTTGCCCCATATAATATTTTAAGCAATTCGTATCCTACGGACATACCTCCATTAGGATCCTGTGTTATATGGGATTTTACCGTCTATATTACTTCTTTGACCCATATATATATATATGGTGTGCAGAGAGGTAATTCCAACAGTGTGGACAAGTTTAGGTTGTCAAATTATATATATATATGTGTACACACAATATATCGAACTGCAAAATTGTCTTCAAAGTTTCCAAAATTTTCAAACTGAATCCCTAAGACTGCTGGAAATATTTCTTACCACATCAGATGCTTCACGCACAATGTATTTGCCGTTTTTTATCATTTCGAAAACCTTAATTCTGTGGCTATAAGTATGACGGATATTTTGGCACCTCGGTTAAGGAAGCCGTGCGATGCTGGCTTGCACGAAACCTTTCGTATGTCATCCCGAACGCCTTCTGTAAGTGCTAAATATCTCGGCTCAATTTCTCGCATGACAATTCAATTAGGCTTCTGACGGGTCAAATGGGGCTCTTTATGGGATAATTTTTTGTTTAAGTTACAACAGTATCTTTAATTAAACGAAAAAGTGAACAAAAATGCATGGTTTTGTGTTATTTCTCTAGAATATGCTTCTCTAGCAATAATGCTGGTAAGAAGTAAGATTTCGGAAACAAGGGTGTAGGTATGATACATTTTGGAATCCCCTTAATGGGCCTCATATATGTGGCAGTTCAAACCAGGAAGTTTTATAAGCAATAAGGCCACACATTCGATACTAGCTCTAGGAAATTACTCGGAACAGTTTACGATGTTTAATTTTCATCTGTGGAAACAAGTTGGTTATTTTCAGTTTTTTTTAATGAAATATAAAATTTGAGAAATATGGTCGTGATTGTCGTAGGTTTGTAGATTTGGGTTTCCAGCGTTTTCCCAACAGTCTATCAAGTGTTTATTGAATATGGGTAGGCTACAAGACCTTTCTCCTATATAAGAGTTACCTCCCCTCGTGAGAGACAGCTTGGCAGTAGCTAGATACTAAGAATGGTACAAAAAAGAGTTAATAACTTAATCAACCTTGGATATGTCAATTGGCAGTGATATATATTATCCTTAGGCTATAAATAGCCAGACCACTAGGAGCAATTCTTTTTTAGACGACAAAAAACACAAACTCTGGATAAATAGGACCGGGCACCTGCAGGTGTTGCATTTCTGCACCAAACGTGCTATATATACACTTCATTAATATTTTCTAAAATACCAAGAAAGACAGAAAGATAGACAGAATGACAATGCACTTTTCATATGCGACACGTCAACTTAGTAGTGTACGTGAACTGGCAAGTGCGCGTGTCACGTTCATGGATGTTCATCGTAAATGACGTCATTATAGGAACTAGTATACATGATAACGACATACAGTTTACATATACCATATACAACACCGGGCTTTATGGGGGTGGGGGTAGGNACTTTGATAATCTCGCTCCTTATATGTAAGATATTAGGCGAACGTTTTAATATCTAGCTTTGGCACAAGTTAATGACAGTGCCTTTTCCGTTCAATATATATCCGTGTCACATGACCACCCACGAACGGAATCAAGTATTCATCGATATTGTCAATTTGTCGGTCAACAAGCAGAGGGTGTACTAACCTTTGGATTGTTGTTTACCACTTGTTCTAAACTTGACTCTTGTTTTTTTTCTTTCTGCATAACATGTTGCAAGAAAAAAACCTCGTGACATTACATCTGTAGTTGGCCTCTGCGTTACCCTAAAAGAGACTTTCGGTCGAAGCGATTTTATTTTTTTCTGTACTTTTAATTAGGAAGCGCCAGAAAGAAAGCGACTTAACTATGTCATGCTACAGTTAATATTGTTATAACATGTTTTTATGAGAGGCGACCAATGTTTCCCCTCTTCTGATTTCCTCTGTGTCTCTCGCATTATGCTTAATTAATGAGGGGTCATTGGACAAACCAGAATTGATGTGCTTTCCCATTGCAACACGTGTAATATCTAGATTTTCTTTTAATTCCAATAATGTATCCGTCCTTTCTATTGGGTTGTTTCCCTTGACACTCGTCTTCATAGATGGTGCTAGAGTTTGCACCGTCTCCCCCTTTTTAAAAAAAATCAAGTTTTAGAGTTTCTGAAGTCGACAATTGTTTATATGGACTTGGCATATAACAAGTGATAAGTATAGCTACATGATGCCACCGTACCAAAGATCTTGCTTCCCATACCGTGACATATAGGATATTTGTAAGAGGAAGGAGCAACGCAAATATATTACGGTATAACGGTGTAATGTATGTTGAACCTACGACCCCAGACTTTTTAGTCGAAAGGGAAATTCCTTTAGCCGAAGCTAGTAAGGCGCCATTGACTCAAACGGCTTTCATTAACATATCCCTAATGAAGTGGTCACGTGACTCAAGTAACGCCAGACGAGTTAGCATCCGTCTAGAGTTTGGACGTCCCAAGTTCAAGTCCTGACCTTGCCGTTGGATTTTCCCACTCCTGTTAAAATAATTATGATGGTATCTTTTAACGGCTCTCCTTGAAATACTACCGAAATATTTACCCTCATTCTCAGTGCCAGCATGGCTTTCGATGATCTCCTAGGAATGTTGTAATAAACGCTAAAAAGAAATTAAATTTTGTATCTGTAATTCCGCCTTCTATCCCCCACGTCACCATCGGTGTTTCAGCGTAAGAAGGCATCATCTAGATTTGATTAAATTACAACGGAGCCAAAATGGCTGACTATGATAATTATGGTATACATAGCCCAAGAACAAAAAAATCGAAATAGGCAAAATAAATAATATTTACAAGCCTTGGGGACGGAGAATATAGCACTAATATGATTTAGGATCGATGGAAATGACACATGCACCTTGCGATGTCAAAAACGAATATATTGTACATCTTAATTTCTTCTGAGAATACCGATAACTGTTAAAGGGTTTTCATTTTTGCGTTTACTGTTAATGGGTAAATGTTTCAGCAGAAAACTTACAAGTGTTCCTTTCCAAAATACGTTGTATGATTTCAATGTTAGACGGAGATTAGATCTGATTTGCTTTTACTGTATTAAGGCAAAATCATATAAACACATGTATTAGTTCTGTTTTTTTGTTCCATCTTATTTTATGTGATTCTGATATCATAGGTTTTCAAAAGTTGAATGTTTTTGCATCGATTCCTAGTATCTTGTTAACAGAAACATTAAATTTTGATGATCATGAAATATATTTCAGCTTCATGTAATTTTTTTTTCTTTCATTTGGTAAAAAATGCATTGAATTTAAAATTAAAAAGAACGCAACTCCTTTGGCATAAGCATTTTACAATGTTGGAATTTGAGAGACTAGCATTTAATTTTGAGACAAAGATTGTCAAGGGCAGTAGCTCTAGCGTGGAAAGAATACGTTCTACAATTACTAGCTAAGGATTCGCCAAATTATGCGATTCGGAGGACTCAACGCATACCACAAATGAGTTTAGATTACCAAAGTATGACTCCAAATGTAACACATAAGGTGAGTTCGGACAGTTTGAAGATTTAGATCAGAAGGGTACTGTAAGAAAAGACATTTTGAAACAGAAAAGTTAATTAGAATAAGAAACATTTGTGCAATATGCTCCTGAGTAACGAACCAACAGTAGCAACTATGAGAAGTATATTACAACGATCGCGGAATAACTAGAGGAGAGGTAATGAAGGAGAGGGGAAATGTGAGGAAACAGGTTTCTTCTGTATTTAATTTGTTCAATCTTATTAAATAAGCTTCATCCGCAAATTTGGAATACATCAAAATTGTAGTGTGACAATATATGCTGTACTACATTCTGCTACCACTGGCCTTCCACCACTGGGTCGCTGGTTCGAGGCCTACGGCAGTCGCCAGGTACTGGCTATAGGTCGGTGGGTTTTTTTACCGGGAACTCCGGCTTTCCTCCACCACCAAATATCGTCCAGGAATACCTTACCACACCGTGATCTACAGGTATCGTCCAGGCATACCTTACCACAACGTGATCTACAGGTATCGTCCAGGTATACCTTACGACAACGTGATCTATAGGTGTCGTCGAGGTATACCTTACCACAACGTGATCTACAGGTATCGTCCAGGCATACCTTACCACAACGTGATCTACAGGTATCGTCCAGGTATACCTTACCACAACGTGATATACAGGTATCGTCCAGGTATTACTTACCACAACGTGATCTTCAGGTATCGTCCAGGTATACCTTACCACACCGTGATCTACAGGTATCGTTCAGTGATACTTTACCACAACATGATCTATAGGTGTCGTCCAGGTATACCTTACCACAACGTGATCTATAGGTGTCGTCCAGGAATAGGATTGATTTAATCACTACGCATACAACCAATACCTGAAATTTCACTACTTACCGATAGTTAGATGAGTAGTGTAGATAAACACACTAATACATTATTGCTGTGTAGCCTTTTATTAATTACTCCCCGTAGATTTCGATTTAATGCCAGAAATCGGTTATTAATCGCTCTTTTGAGATTGACCTGCATTATTTCAATATTGTTTAGTGGTCATTTGGGAATAATAACCTCATTATGACACTTTTATAAATTAAACGCAATATAATCAAGAATGTCTTCATGAAGTAAACTACAACAGTCACAGCGTCAACACACAGAATAGGAACACACATGATAGTAACACACAGGATAGGAACACACAGGATAGGAACACACAGATTAGGAACACACAGAATAGGAACACACAGGATAGGAACACACAGATTAGGAACACACAGAATAGGAACACACAGGATAGGAACACACAGAATAGGAACACACAGAATAGGAACACACAGGATAGGAACACACAGGATAGGAACACACAGAATAGGAACACACAGAATAGGAACACACAGGATAGGAACACACAGAATAGGAACACACAGAATAGGAACACACAGGATAGGAACACACAGGATAGGAACACACAGAATAGGAACACACAGGATAGGAACACACAGGATAGGAACACACAGAATAGGAACACACAGGATAGGAACACACAGGATAGGAACACACAGAATAGGAACACACAGGATAGGAACACACAGGATAGGAACACACAGAATAGGAACACACAGGATAGGAACACACAGGATAGGAACACACAGAATAGGAACACACAGGATAGGAACACACAGGATAGGAACACACAGAATAGGAACACACAGGATAGGAACACACAGGATAGGAACACACAGAATAGGAACACACAGGATAGGAACACACAGGATAGGAACACACAGAATAGGAACACACAGGATAGGAACACACAGGATAGGAACACACAGAATAGGAACACACAGGATAGGAACACACAGGATAGGAACACACAGAATAGGAACACACAGGATAGGAACACACAGGATAGGAACACACAGGATAGGAACACACAGGATAGGAACACACAGGATAGGAACACACAGAATAGGAACACACAGGATAGGAACACACAGAATAGGAACACACAGAATAGGAACACACAGGATAGGAACACACAGGATAGGAACACACAGAATAGGAACACACAGGATAGGAACACACAGAATAGGAACACACAGAATAGGAACACACAGGATAGGAACACACAGGATAGGAACACACAGGATAGGAACACACAGGATAGGAACACACAGGATAGGAACACACAGGATAGGAACACACAGGATAGGAACACACAGGATAGGAACACACAGGATAGGAACACACAGGATAGGAACACACAGGATAGGAACACACAGGATAGGAACACACAGGATAGGAACACACAGGATAGGAACACACAGGATAGGAACACACAGGATAGGAACACACAGGATAGGAACACACAGGATAGGAACACACAGGATAGGAACACACAGAATAGGAACACACAGGATAGGAACACACAGGATAGGAACACACAGGATAGGAACACACAGGATAGGAACACACAGGATAGGAACACACAGGATAGGAACACACAGAATAGGAACACACAGGATAGGAACACACAGAATAGGAACACACAGAATAGGAACACACAGGATAGGAACACACAGAATAGGAACACACAGGATAGGAACACACAGGATAGGAACACACAGAATAGGAACACACAGGATAGGAACACACAGGATAGGAACACACAGGATAGGAACACACAGGATAGGAACACACAGGATAGGAACACACAGGATAGGAACACACAGGATAGGAACACACAGGATAGGAACACACAGGATAGGAACACACAGGATAGGAACACACAGGATAGGAACACACAGGATAGGAACACACAGGATAGGAACACACAGGATAGGAACACACAGGATAGGAACACACAGGATAGGAACACACAGGATAGGAACACACAGGATAGGAACACACAGGATAGGAACACACAGAATAGGAACACACAGGATAGGAACACACAGAATAGGAACACACAGGATAGGAACACACAGGATAGGAACACACAGGATAGGAACACACAGGATAGGAACACACAGGATAGGAACACACAGGATAGGAACACACAGGATAGGAACACACAGGATAGGAACACACAGGATAGGAACACACAGGATAGGAACACACAGGATAGGAACACACAGGATAGGAACACACAGGATAGGAACACACAGGATAGGAACACACAGGATAGGAACACACAGGATAGGAACACACAGGATAGGAACACACAGGATAGGAACACACAGGATAGGAACACACAGAATAGGAACACACAGAATAGGAACACACAGGATAGGAACACACAGAATAGGAACACACAGAATAGGAACACACAGGATAGGAACACACAGAATAGGAACACACAGAATAGGAACACACAGGATAGGAACACACAGAATAGGAACACACAGAATAGGAACACACAGGATAGGAACACACAGGATAGGAACACACAGGATAGGAACACACAGGATAGGAACACACAGGATAGGAACACACAGGATAGGAACACACAGGATAGGAACACACAGGATAGGAACACACAGGATAGGAACACACAGGATAGGAACACACAGGATAGGAACACACAGGATAGGAACACACAGGATAGGAACACACAGGATAGGAACACACAGGATAGGAACACACAGGATAGGAACACACAGGATAGGAACACACAGGATAGGAACACACAGGATAGGAACACACAGAATAGGAACACACAGGATAGGAACACACAGGATAGGAACACACAGAATAGGAACACACAGGATAGGAACACACAGGATAGGAACACACAGGATAGGAACACACAGGATAGGAACACACAGGATAGGAACACACAGGATAGGAACACACAGGATAGGAACACACAGGATAGGAACACACAGGATAGGAACACACAGGATAGGAACACACAGGATAGGAACACACAGGATAGGAACACACAGGATAGGAACACACAGGATAGGAACACACAGGATAGGAACACACAGGATAGGAACACACAGGATAGGAACACACAGGATAGGAACACACAGGATAGGAACACACAGAATAGGAACACACAGAATAGGAACACACAGGATAGGAACACACAGAATAGGAACACACAGAATAGGAACACACAGGATAGGAACACACAGAATAGGAACACACAGGATAGGAACACACAGGATAGGAACACACAGAATAGGAACACACAGGATAGGAACACACAGGATAGGAACACACAGGATAGGAACACACAGGATAGGAACACACAGGATAGGAACACACAGGATAGGAACACACAGGATAGGAACACACAGGATAGGAACACACAGGATAGGAACACACAGGATAGGAACACACAGGATAGGAACACACAGGATAGGAACACACAGGATAGGAACACACAGGATAGGAACACACAGGATAGGAACACACAGGATAGGAACACACAGGATAGGAACACACAGGATAGGAACACACAGGATAGGAACACACAGAATAGGAACACACAGGATAGGAACACACAGAATAGGAACACACAGAATAGGAACACACAGGATAGGAACACACAGGATAGGAACACACAGGATAGGAACACACAGGATAGGAACACACAGGATAGGAACACACAGGATAGGAACACACAGAATAGGAACACACAGGATAGGAACACACAGAATAGGAACACACAGAATAGGAACACACAGGATAGGAACACACAGGATAGGAACACACAGAATAGGAACACACAGGATAGGAACACACAGAATAGTAACACACAGGATAGGAACACACAGGATAGGAACACACAGATTAGGAACACACAGAATAGGAACACACAGGATAGGAACACACAGAATAGGAACACACAGAATAGGAACACACAGGATAGGAACACACAGGATAGGAACACACAGGATAGGAACACACAGGATAGGAACACACAGGATAGGAACACACAGGATAGGAACACACAGAATAGGAACACACAGGATAGGAACACACAGGATAGGAACACACAGAATAGGAACACACAGGATAGGAACACACAGGATAGTAACACACAGGATAGGAACACACAGGATAGGAACACACAGGATAGGAACACACAGATTAGGAACACACAGGATAGGAACACACAGAATAGGAACACACAGCCGGTACTAAGGAAGATACACGGACCTAACTGACAGGTTCTGTGGTGAAACTAAAGTATCAGGTACAAAATCCAAAAAGAGCGACGCCATGCTCCATGAAACTAACCCATCCCGAGTGATCAACAAGTAGAGAACAGAGACAATATAGGCTATAATAGAAAACAAAGCTTTGAGTAAATAACATATTGAAATAACACACTGAATCTTCATAAAACGTCTCCCTGAGCCAACACAAATACAAAAGAAACTACTTTTCGAGTCATCAATTAAATTAAAAACAAGAAAAGAATGAAAAAGAGAGAAAAGTGAACAAATAGGAAAAATGAAAAATATAACCCAACTACACAGGTACATATATGATATAGTATAGGTGCTCTAGAACTGGGAAGGTAAACAAATAACTTTGTGTAGTTAGTCAATTCTCTTAAAACCCCCGAAAAAACATGGAAAGGATTTTTAATAAACTAAAGTATTATTAGCTTTCGGTAAGATACCAATTGTCAAGATTTTCGCTCTGCATTACAGATTTGTCGGCCTTTAAGGTTCATTTTTTTAAGCAAATAACAAAAATAATGAGACCTTTTGTGTCATGATGGGTGGCGCGTGTAGTTAAGAAAACAATCCCCATCAGAAACTTCCGGTTTTTGCTGCCGTTTGTTTTTAATGAGAGTTCCTGGTGATTTTTGATGTACTTATATTAGATCCTGGCGTTCTGTTTTAGTACATTGATCCATTCCTTTACCAATTTTGTCCATATGTGTTGACGCTGTGGTATTATTTATTATCTATTTCTTTGAGATACTCGTCTTTCTTTGGCTTTCTGTAGCCCGATAGCTTGTGTTTAATGTGGCACGATTAAAATGAGGTTATATCTTTAAAAATCATTTGCTGCGAACACAAATATGTAAAATAAAGGCCAAATTCGTCAAGCAAAGAGTGTAAATGAGATTACCAGTGTCTCGACTCTAAACCGTTGAAAACAACTCATTGCTCCAGTGGGCCAAATCAGTAGAGTCAGCTGTCAAAAATCATAGAGACATTTCGCCAAATTTTACTCTAATTCCGAACAATATGTAAAGTATTAATTTGTAAAAGGTGTTTAAAGCATTTGTGTGGAACAAATCACGCCCTTTTTCATTTTTGTGACCACTTGTACCTATGATAGGCCCTATATAAAGGCCCTATAACCACGGATAATAATTTGTGAACCGCTTTGAGACGACCTACGAACTAGGTTGTGATAAAGCGGTGTATAAGAACCTCGAATTATTATTATTACATTGAAAAATGGTCAAATGATGCAGTAAATGGTTTCTTTTTTTTGGCTTTCTTCGTCGTCTTTATTAATATTAGATCAGTATTTCATTATTTTGTATTCCTTATGAATATGTTAGTAGTTTTTATAGTAGGAACATTGTGGCTGGAGTGTATTCGTAAATGGTTAAAATAAAAAAAAACAGTTTAAAACTTAATACCTGTTGTTGTCACTTGGAACCTTAAGAAAGGTTTTGCATGCCTCTATCAGCTGTTGAAAGGCATAACACAGAGTATATTTTGATTCAGCTGATATTGTGTAACTTTCTTATCAACTCTGCGGACATTTTTTTTCCGGACATGTTTATATATATGCAGTTAAAGGGTTACAGTATAAATCAAATTATTAAGAAAGGTTTCCATTTTTTTTTTATGAATTTTGCCAAAACGATGCCGTTCATAAATCGATCCCCTACAATGTACTTTTCCCCCCTCATATTTTTAGATTGGTCTCCAATCTGACTTGAATATCATTTCATTTCATGACGACGTAACCCCAATGTATATTTACAATAATGTATATTACTGATCGGTGATAGCTAACAAAAGCACTCTCCATTTGATAAATATCGGCAGAAGCGTGCATTAAAATCCTGATGTTAGAAACACTTCCAAACTGGCCGCATTTACTCTCCTCTTTTCACCAAGAGCTGACAGTCAGACGATAGCACAATCCTATTAACAAGACTGAATATGTAAAGTTATCTATGTAGGTATCAAAATAAATTTTCTCGAGATAAATCATCGACGTTTGGACGCTCCTCGCGAAGAAATTCGTTTACAATATAGATCGTAAAATCGAAGTAATTTACAGTTGCCATAACCGTTTTAGCGCTTATACTATAAAACACATCAATATGGACACATTGCCATTTTAAAGGTCCTGATTGAGACGGCTTGGGTGTGTGTACATTTCTGATTATCATTCTCGTTACCTCTATAGCACACTTATGCCAGGCCTTTTTATGGAACGTTTAACCCCGTTTTCTTTTGCAACAAAAATGTCAAAATACAAGTGTATAATATGGTTTATGTGATGGCAGTTTTAAGAGAACTGCACACGCTTAGATAATCGTCCATATCCATGGTTATAACGCTGAAAGTGTCTCCTCATGATGTAGTAATCAACATATGTCGTGATTTTTTACCTGGTCGGACAGCAGGTGGGTGTCCAGGACAATTCATTCTGTCCTTATTGCGTTATGTGTTATCAGTGATAGGGTTTTCAAAAGGTAACTTGATGGGCGATATGTCACCGTTATCGCTCGGTGTAGTTTTAAATGCGTGGCTGTTCAGTAAATCATGTAGATAATTTACTGTTTCCAATAAAGTCTTCAGTATTTAACTTTTGTATTGATTTTATACAAATCTGCGAAGGCGGCGATTTAAACCGTGATTTGACGCTATATTTTCATTTTCTAACAGGTACAGGTTTTCCAATTTAGTCTCAAATAGGCTATTTCATATTCTTTATTTACTTTACAAATCTAACCCAGGGCTGACGCCACGATTTATTGTAAGCGTACATATTTCACAGGTAGTCTTGTTTTAGTGTTTTTCACACTCAATACGCTAATCGGTTACAATTGGTCAAAACGCTAAAATGTCAGTGCGCTCAAACAAGAATGGTTACAGCATTCTGTTTTCACTTGCAGTAAACGTCACAAGTTCTATTATACAGAAATAGGTTAGGGATACCATATATCTTCTGTTTTTTGTTTTGTGAATATTACTATGAGTTGATGATTTATTATTCCGTTTTCTACGTTCTATTATTTATAGTATAATTCCCATTTGGAAATTTCCTTGTACAATAAAAAGTTATTTTTTTGTATTTGACATAGATTTACATACATGTCCATGGCGGGTGTCGCCGATGACGCAGATAACGTATACCCATCCGGAACACCTGGTCTTATCAATAATCTTCATTTTTCAAAAGTCTCCTTATATACAATGTATATCACCTTTGTGCATAATCTGCCGAAGTTTAATAGATTTCATTGAGTTAAAATTCTGGTTTTGTTCACGGTTCGGCATGTCTTTGTAAATTTGTAAAAAAAAAAAAATGAAAAAAAAAGACATTTTGATATGATTTGCTTTTACTTAACAAGTGTATATATCTGATTATAACTTGATGCCATGTCTTATATGATGTTCTGTTGACGTTAAGCGTATACGTGACGCAGATAAATCGAAAGAGCTTGACTTCAGACTAACGTTTAATGGATTTTGTTTTTCTTTTTTCTTTGTTTTTGAATTCACCAAAAACTATTATTTAAAAAAAACACTACATCCCATTCAGAGCTAGGGCTTTACAACCATCGTACCTCCAGTGTGTCAGAAATGTTGGACCACCTAAAGCAGATAGACGTAGAGATACTCGTCTGACCATGCTTCATAACATTGTAAACCAGAAAGTCGCTATCGTAAAATCAGACAGATTAATCCCTACAGTTAGAAAATCCCGAACGAACCAGCAGTTTTCGTATCAAATTCCCCATTCGAGCCCCACAACGGAATTATTCAAATCAGCCCTCTACCGTCACTTTTCAAACGCAAATTAGACCATCTCTCGTATCTTTTAAAAACAATCTCTTTCCATTTTTCACTCCTCGTCTGACATTTTATCTTCAAATTGTTGAAGTTGGTCAGTACCATTTAGAAGTAGAAATAGAACGGCTCTAATTTTGAACAGGATTGCAAACAACCCGATTTACGTAACGCTCGTCATAAGTATTTGTCTTTAAATTTGCTTCGTTGTAAAAATTAGCACCAAATTTCTGAACGGAATGTATTTCTTCACTCATTTTTTGCCCATTTATTTTGATATTAAAATGGTATGACGATTCAATAATTTTGCCTAAATGTTAAGGAAGGTTTTTATTAGATGGAACATTCAACAGCTAGAATAGGCCAGCTACATATATCTCAAACGTTAGGTATGACCTCACGATTGAAACGACGTCACAATCGCTAATTCAGATAAGTAGTTTACTAGAGTACAACTGACTTTGACTAGCTTAAACAGCATAGAAATTGTAAATATACATTTATAAATTATAAGTCCACTGAAAAAAATCAAAGGTGTATTGAGGTTTTGACCCCATATTCTATAACCAAGGGTATATTATCTTTGTATCACATACTTACATTGGATGGACTTTAGTTTAAGGGTATACCATTATCATATCATCTTTAGGCTTTACATTTATTTTATATAGTGTTTGGTCGTGTTTTACGGATAACTTATACATTAGCGTTCTCCCCTGCTTATTTAAGTCGTGTTATAAGGATAAGTATACCTTAGCGATCTCCCTTGATGATTTCAGTCGTGTTATAAGGATAAGTATACCTTAGCGATCTCCCTTGATGATTTCAGTCGTGTTATAAGGATAAGTATACCTTAGCGATCTCCCTTGATGATTTCAGTCGTGTTATAAGGATAAGTATACCTTAGCGATCTCCCTTGATGATTTCAGTCGTGTTATAAGGATAAGTATACCTTAGCGATCTCCCTTGATGATTTCAGTCGTGTTATAAGGATAAGTATACCTTAGCGATCTCCCTTGATGATTTCAGTCGTGTTATAAGGATAAGTATACCTTAGCGATCTCCCTTGATGATTTCAGTCGTGTTATAAGGATAAGTATACCTTAGCGATCTCCCTTGATGATTTCAGTCGTGTTATAAGGATAAGTATACCTTAGCGATCTCCCTTGATGATTTCAGTCGTGTTATAAGGATAAGTATACCTTAGCGATCTCCCTTGATGATTTCAGTCGTGTTATAAGGATAAGTATACCTTAGCGATCTCCCTTGATGATTTCAGTCGTGTTATAAGGATAAGTATACCTTAGCGATCTCCCTTGATGATTTCAGTCGTGTTATAAGGATAAGTATACCTTAGCGATCTCCCTTGATGATTTCAGTCGTGTTATAAGGATAAGTATACCTTAGCGATCTCCCTTGATGATTTCAGTCGTGTTATAAGGATAAGTATACCTTAGCGATCTCCCTTGATGATTTCAGTCGTGTTATAAGGATAAGTATACCTTAGCGATCTCCCTTGATGATTTCAGTCGTGTTATAAGGATAAGTATACCTTAGCGATCTCCCTTGATGATTTCAGTCGTGTTATAAGGATAAGTATACCTTAGCGATCTCCCTTGATGATTTCAGTCGTGTTATAAGGATAAGTATACCTTAGCGATCTCCCTTGATGATTTCAGTCGTGTTATAAGGATAAGTATACCTTAGCGATCTCCCTTGATGATTTCAGTCGTGTTATAAGGATAAGTATACCTTAGCGATCTCCCTTGATGATTTCAGTCGTGTTATAAGGATAAGTATACCTTAGCGATCTCCCTTGATGATTTCAGTCGTGTTATAAGGATAAGTATACCTTAGCGATCTCCCTTGATGATTTCAGTCGTGTTATAAGGATAAGTATACCTTAGCGATCTCCCTTGATGATTTCAGTCGTGTTATAAGGATAAGTATACCTTAGCGATCTCCCTTGATGATTTCAGTCGTGTTATAAGGATAAGTATACCTTAGCGATCTCCCTTGATGATTTCAGTCGTGTTATAAGGATAAGTATACCTTAGCGATCTCCCTTGATGATTTCAGTCGTGTTATAAGGATAAGTATACCTTAGCGATCTCCCTTGATGATTTCAGTCGTGTTATAAGGATAAGTATACCTTAGCGATCTCCCTTGATGATTTCAGTCGTGTTATAAGGATAAGTATACCTTAGCGATCTCCCTTGATGATTTCAGTCGTGTTATAAGGATAAGTATACCTTAGCGATCTCCCTTGATGATTTCAGTCGTGTTATAAGGATAAGTATACCTTAGCGATCTCCCTTGATGATTTCAGTCGTGTTATAAGGATAAGTATACCTTAGCGATCTCCCTTGATGATTTCAGTCGTGTTATAAGGATAAGTATACCTTAGCGATCTCCCTTGATGATTTCAGTCGTGTTATAAGGATAAGTATACCTTAGCGATCTCCCTTGATGATTTCAGTCGTGTTATAAGGATAAGTATACCTTAGCGATCTCCCTTGATGATTTCAGTCGTGTTATAAGGATAAGTATACCTTAGCGATCTCCCTTGATGATTTCAGTCGTGTTATAAGGATAAGTATACCTTAGCGATCTCCCTTGATGATTTCAGTCGTGTTATAAGGATAAGTATACCTTAACGATCTCCATTTCTGATTGTAGTCGTGTTATAAAGATATTTGACCTTAGCGTTCTCCATTTCTGATTTTAGTCGTGCTATAAGGCTATTTTGCCTTAACGTTCCCATTTCTGATTTTAGTCGTGTCCACCCTGTAGGTGGGGGATCGGGAAAGAAATACACCTGCTGTTAACCCGCGGCATGTATCGTGGGAGGCGACTGATTTGGAACCCTCTGCAGAATTTGGGATTTGCTTTGGTGTCCTCTATTTGTGGGCACAAAAGCGACCATAATAAATCTGCTGCGCCCATTGCAATATTTTGGATCTTTATATTTCTTTCTACTTCTTACTACCTTTTATTTCCTGGCGCCTTGCTTGACAATACTTCACTTTTGGCTTGACTGTTGAGCGTTCGCCCAGGTGAGGAAGGCAATGGGTTCTGTTCTCAGGCCTTGACATACCGAAGTCCTTAAAAATGGTAGTTGTTATTCCCTGCTTAACGTTCAGCATTTAGGGGAATGGTAGCTGGTTCACCCGTTATCAGTATAATGTGACCTGGCGGAATGCTGTGCTTGTTGCCTTCGGCATGGCATTTCAGTGAGATATCACTATAAATTCGGCATCAGATCCACGCTATCCCAAGGAGGCAAGAACACCAACATACCCTGTCTCCTGCATATACACACGCAAGCACGAATACACTTCAGACATGGAAGCACGTCCTTAACTGACCTTAGCTGTTTTAAAATAGGACGTTAAACAAAATTAAACCAAACCTTTAGTCGTGTTATAAAGATATTTTACTTTAGTGTTCTCCGTTTCTGACTTAAGTCGTGTTATAATCATTGTTATTTTCAAATGTACTAAAACGTTCTCTGTCCGATGAAGTCTTGCTTCAAGGGTGATTTATACCACAGCGTTATCACTGTGTGATTTTAATCGTTATATAATAATAAGTTATATAAGAGCGTTCTTTCTGATTCGGTGTAATACATGAACATACAAGCGTACGTATTACCACCCTCTGTTCGTTTGTTGTATGTCTTTGATGTCGTTCGCACAGACTTCATTTGATTTTGGTCAGGTTGTTCGAAGCATCAATATTTTAACACTCAGTTAACTTGAGTTTTCAAAATGTATAAGTATTTTAACATTTTGTCTTGAATCGTTTAAAATACAGATATTTTTAGTCTTCGTTCAGGTAGCGGCACGTTTAACAACCGGGTCCTGAGCATTATTTAACAGAATTGGTGACATTATTTTCACATATTTTTTAAAAGCTGTAAACGATTTTGTACCTGTCCTCCGCTCCTGTGGTTAATGCAGACGCTAGCGTATTTCTTTGCCTTGACAACACTCATTGTTCACCCATGTTTCTCCAATTTTTACTTGAACATTATGCAGAACCCTCCGCTGTTTTGCAGATTCAAAATTCATTTGTTTTGTTGTACGTACGTACGATGTCTATATCATTGTTATCTTATAACGGAAGGTTTTGGATCGATTTCGGTAAATTGTCAACTGGAAAATATTAACTACAGTAAGGCATGCATGCTGAAAGAGATTCCTTTCTTTAATCGTACATTGACGTCAGCGATATTTACATTTACATGATGGCAATATCTTTAATCTATAACGATACTTTCAGAAAACCTATGACCCCGGCCTGTACGTGATACGAAGATTCCGTAGTAATATCAACGGCTAATGTGTTTAGAGAGGAAGGCAAACATGGTTCCGGTTATCTGACCGTTCTATACTTCACACATCTAATACTAACATATTTCACTCTACCATGTGAGGCACAGTCGATTATGAAGACAGATTAGTCGAGTTTATGTTGCCGTATTCTTGCCATGTCCAAATGTTCTGTTGTCTTGACAATACGACACTGTTTACGTAGACATGGATACGATCAGGCTGGACAAGACATTACATAATGTCTTCCATCTTGTTTAGTTATGTCACAATACGTCTAGGTGCGCCTCTATTGCTGTGTGTAGTATTATGTAGAAGTTATATGGATTAGGATTCTTTACCTCGGCGAGCAAGGTTGATTCCATATTATCGAGTACTTGAGATTGTGTTTCGAAACCAGGTGAAATGTTTTCTGTTAGATTTAATATAAAGTTACCATTTACAAGATTTTAAGATTGATTAGGCATGCTGTTTTGTTCTTGTGTTTTGATATTGTTGTAGACTTTCTATCTTTTATGTCTCCTTTGATCCTGTTGTTGCCTTTACATTTGTTTCTCCTTCGATCCTGGTGTTGCCTTTCCATTTTTGATGTCTCCTTCGAGCCTTGTGTTGACTTTCAATTGTTGATGTCTCCTTCGATCCTTGTGTTGCCTCTCCATTTTTTATGTCTCCTTCGATCCTGTTGTTGCCTTTCCATTTGTTTCTCCTTCGATCCTGGTGTTGTCTTTCCATTTGTTTCTCCTTCGATCCTGGTGTTGCCTTTCCACATTTGATGTCTCCTTCGATCCTTGTGTTGACTCTCAATTGTTGATGTCTCCTTCGATCCTTGTGTTGCCTCTCCAATTTTTGATGTCTCTTTCAATCCTTTTGTTGCCTTTCCATTTGTTTCTCCTTCGATCCTGGTGTTGCCTTTCCATTTTTGATTTCTCCTTCGACCCCGAATTGACTCTCAATTTTTGATGTCTCATTGGATCCTTATGTTGCCTTTCCATTGTTTTGGTTGTCTCCTTCGATCCTGGTGTTGCCTTTCTCTCTGCTTTGGAGTCTGCTTGGTTTCTGGCTGTTAACGTTCGTGTCGGGATATCATCCATTCTTGTTGTTTTTTCATTTAGTTTTGATGTCTTCTCGGTTCCTGTTGTCTTCTTGTATTGACGTCTTGTTCCGATTTATGTATGATTTTGAGATGTTTATAATTTAGTTTACAATGGCACTTTAATATTTGATTGATATTTCTCGATCCTATTACTACAACTGAATTAATTTGATATTGAAGTTTACCACATTCAAAAAAGGCCTGATACGTTTACCTTATTCTGACAAGACCATTGTATGCTTAAAGTCATAGGAGTGAATTGATAAACGGAAATAGGAAGTACATCCCTAGTTGAAAATCCAATGTAGGGAGACAGTATCACAATTTCTGCATATTCTAATGTTTAATATTAAACTGATGAATATTGTATGTTTATTATTGACAGAACAGTATGTTCTTTCAATATTAAAGTATTTCAAAGCAATCCAGACATTAATTCAGTTTTTTTTTTATCAATGAGTCACATGTGTCCATTTTTCTGTTCTTCAAGAAACCGGCTACCTATTTTACTACTGTGAAGTTTTTCAAGAAAGATAACTCTTCCATGCAATTACTATGTGTATATGGTTTTATTATCAAGTCTCAATTTTTAATCGTTTAACGATAATTTATTTTACACAATTTTAGTTAATCTATGGCAGTTTCATTTTTGTTGACATTATTTTGCAAAAAAATGTGTCTTTCATTTTTTTCTTCAAAATTCACTCCTGTTTACATACATTTCCATTTAAAATCCTTTAAAATTCTGACAACCTGTATTTTTTTTGTGGCAGAAATGTTTCTTTACTTCAAAGCAATATAACTACAAAATTTGAAGAAATTCTACATAGAAATGGTGACACAATCCTATTACCTTAACACATTTCCGAAATGTTGCACTTGCGTTTTTAAGTAGCTTATTAGTATAACTAAATCATGATATAACAAACACCTTATAACATATGTATATTTACCAAGCACGGTTTTGTCTGCTTCTTATGATTACATTCTGTGCTTTATCCCATTTTTACAAGGTCCTATTTTTAAAACAAATTACCTTACTGAATCAGAATGAAAGTTACCATTTCTAACCAGGATATGATTCGGCGTTTATACTCTTTGTATAGTTCTTACTGGCTAATAGACTGTCTTGGTAAGGAGATATAGACAGAATACTTTATCATGCTCGCATCACTTCTCTTTTTACCTGATTCATACAACATCATGATTTGTTATATGACGTTCGTCTCTGCTTCACTTTTAATTGGTCGAATCCACGATACGATATTGTATTGCAAAATGCGATGTTGACTTGAAACTCCAAATTCAAATTTGAGAATTCAACAAAACATCTCTTTCTTGGGTTAACTACAAATAACTATGTTTACCTAAAGTTATGATAAACGGACCAAGCAATGATCAAAAGATACATTTGACTCATTTATACTAGGTCAGTAAACCAACAGAGTTTATCTCCTTCGCACAAGGTCACAATACCTTGTGACTATTTGCTTCATACAAAGTCGAGATAAAGCGTGCTTGTGGTGACAGAGATACCACCGTTTGTTGATATTATCCTTAGCACTTCACTGACTTACAAACAACAACTTAAACGTGTCGATAATGTGGCATTTGTTCGTAAATCTTGTACTATTTCGTGCAAGATTTTGCTTTGTATTTTTGGTTTTGTTTTTGAACCTGGTCTGTTTTCATGTAAAACAGTGTCCCACCTAGTATGTTCTGTTGTATGGTATAAATCCCATTCAGTTTGGTATGATGTAATCTTCGTGGTAACACACAGTCTTGTCCGATGTATGATATAATGATCAAACAAATTTTCTCGTGTATGATAAATAGTCACACCTATTCTACTCTGAGGCATGATGCTTCGTCACACTCAATGTGTCATGACGTGTCCCACTTGTCCTTTATGACGTGAGATAAATGGCCTACCCCACCCACTGTTTATGCATTGTAGATAGTCCCACTTATTCTGTTTCGAAATTTGATGCAGAGTCAGGACTAGTTTTTTTTTAAAGTATGATACATATCAAATCCTGATACATAATTAATTTAATATACCAAACCATACATGTTGGATCTTCTGTAACAGGAGAGGAAAAATGAACGGCCAGACCGGGGTTCGAACCCGGGACCCTCCGAACTCTAGACGGACGCTCTACCAATTGAGCTATCTGGTCGCCGACGATCGATCCCGTCCAGTTCCGCTACATCTTCAAACGAAAGTTAAAAAAGTACATATGGACTGTGACATTGGACATCTTAAACGATGACCCGTGAGAGAAGTGGTCCACAACAGGGACCCGTGAGAGAAGTGGTCCACAACAGTGACCCGTGAGAGAAGTGGTCCACAACAGGGACCCGTGAGAGAAGTGGTCTTCAACAGTGACCTATGGGAGAAGTGGTCTACAACAGTGACCCGTGAGAGAAGTGGTCTACAACAGTGACCCGTGAGAGATGTGGTCTACAACAGGGATCCGTGAGAGAAATGGTCTACAACAGGAATCTGTGAGAGAAGTGGTCTTCAACAGGGGCCTCTGAGAGAAGTAGTCTACAACTGGGACCCGTGACAGATGTGGTCTACAACAGTGACCCGTGAGAGATGTGGTCTACAACAGGGATCCGTGAGAGAAATGGTCTACAACAGGAATCTGTGAGAGAAGTGGTCTTCAACAGGGGCCTCTGAGAGAAGTAGTCTACAACTGGGACCCGTGAGAGATGTGGTCTACAACAGTGACCCGTGAGAGATGTGGTCTACAACAGTGACCCGTGAGAGAAGTGGTCTGCAACAGTGACCTGTGAGAGAAGTGGTCTACAACAGGGGCATGTGAGAGAAGTGGTCTACAACAGGGGCCTGTGAGAGAAGTGGTCTTCAACAGTGACCTGTGGGAGAAGTGGTCTACAACAGGGGCATGTGAGAGAAGTGGTCTACAACAGGGACCTGTGAGAGAAGTGGTTTTCAACAGGGGCCTCTGAGAGAAGTAGTCTACAACTGGGACCCGTGCGAGAAGTGGTCTACAACAGGGGCCTGTGAGAGAAGTGGTCGTCAACAGTGACCTGTGGGAGAAGTGGTCTTCAACAGGGGCCTCTGAGAGAAGTAGTCTACAACTGGGACCCGTGCGAGAAGTGGTCTACAACAGGGGCCTGTGAGAGACGTGGTCTTCAACAGTGACCTGTGGGAGAAGTGGTGTACAACAGGGGCATGTGAGAGAAGTGGTCTACCACAGGGACCTGTGAGAGAAGTGGTCTTCAACAGGGGCCTCTGAGAGAAGTAGTCTACAACTGGGACCCGTGGGAGAAGTGGTCTACAACAGGGGCCTGTGAGAGAAGTAGTCTACAACTGGGACCGGTGAGAGAAGTGGTCTACAACAGTGACCTGTGAGAGAAGTGGTCTACAACAGGGGCCTGTGAGAGAAGTGGTCTTTAACAGTGACCTGTGGGAGAAGTGGTCTACAACAGGGGCCTGTGAGAGAAGTAGTCTACAACTGGGACCGGTGAGAGAAGTGGTCTACAACAGTGACCTGTGAGAGAAGTGGTCTGCAACAGTGACCTGTGAGAGAAATGGTCTGCAACAGTTACCTGTGAGAGAAGTGGTCTGCAACAGGGGCCTGTGAGAGAAGTAGTCTACAACTGGGACCCGTGAGAGAAGTGGTCTACAACAGTGACCTGTGAGAGAAGTTTTCTACAACAGTGACCTGTGAGAGAAGTGGTCTACAACAGTGACCTGTGAGAGAAGTGGTCTACAACAGTGACCTGTGAGAGACATGGTCAACAACAGAGACCTGTGAGAGAAGTGGTCTACAACAGGGACCTGTTAGAGAATTGGTCAACAACAGGGACCTGTGAGAGAAGTGCTCTACAGCAGGGACCTGTGGGAGATGTGGTCTACAACAGGGACATGTGAGACAAACCTTAAATCAGGAGATGAAGTATAAGTGGTTTAGAAAGCGGTTACTTTGATAAGACGATTTTTAGCTAGATACGATTACTGTTTTTAATTTGCTCACTACATACTAACTTTGAATATTTGTCTTAGAAACCCCTGTCTATAAGCCATCATCTGCTCATTACTACTGTCCAATTTGAAAGATAATTTAACTAGCATGGCAGATCACCTATTTATAACTACAGTCAACTTTATCTTGAAAAGGGCAAAGATTTATAACGACACAGATGCCTGCTTTTGTTCATACCATACTTCCTCCCGTTGTCGTATTTTAAGCTTGGTTTGAAGTTGCTTTGTTTTGTCCTTTTGTCCATGTACGTATATGTTTATGATTTTTGAGCTGTTATGATATGACCGAGACAAACGTCGCCTACGCTACAGCGTCAGTGACCACATTTAGGTACGAGTATTATGAGTCCACTGAGAGATAAGTTTAGTCGCAGGTTTACGGCCGGTTCCAATTGTTCTGCCAAGTATTAAGTTATGGCCGTCTGCATTGGGAACCAGACACATTTTCTTTTCCAAATCTCGTTTATGAAATTAAACGTTTTTGACACAAGGCTGTTCTCTTAAATATAAGTTTGTGTAGCCGGTTTTTTTCAGTCATAGAACTTTTGTTGATGGAATATCGTTTCTGTTTATAGTTTTTATTTTTAAAGGGACGTTTTCTAAATAAAATGTAATTGCTGATATTGTGATTTGAATAACGAGTTAATTCATTCGCAAATTTATTCGCAAATTTCAGGAACCTTTAACGAGTATCGGCCATAACCAAATCTTTTGGGATGTATAGTTTAGTCTTTCACCTAGATGAGAAAATACGAAAAAGACTGATGGAAAATTCAATTTTCTTTAATTCTTAACATTTTCGCCACACCCGACGAAGACATTTAAACAAATAAATTACCATATTTACAAGATTGAGCGATGCAACTTGACAACAAAGGTCAAGGTCATTGAATACATGTGATGTAAATAAAGTCTAACACATCTGCTGAATGTCCTTGACTGGTCAATACAATGATCCAGGAATGTTATCGCGACGGATGTGAAACATATTTTTAACCTTTTCCCTAGTGATATATACCCACATGAAAATATTCTTTAAACATCAGTTTATTGTATGCATTGAACTTACAGTCTCATTTGAATAAAATTGACCGAGCAAACGTAATCTATATCCCGGCATATACATTTTCCACCAGTGGACAATGTTAAAATCAGCCTAGCCATTCTCCTGACCGTTTACCCAGGTACTCTCCAAATCGTTTTCCTATAAACTCGGCCCATCTCTTGTTGGAGCGTTTGCCGAGAAACTCAGCCCATTTCTTGGTGAATTCGATACGGCCGTTGTCTGGGTAAGTGTCGGTAAACTCGGAGCCAAGTTGTCCAGTCTGGTAATTCCTAATAGCGGCTTTAAGATTATTAAGTCCGAATGCATGTTCTAGCGCATGCGGTTTTAAACTTCTAACTACATCCGGGAACCCGTATTTAATACTTCTTGTTTCTGCGGGACTAGGGAAATCCTCCTCGGGTGTGTTCAAATGATTAACAGACAGACGCAATGCTGTTTTCAGAAACGAGTCATCCTTAGGTTCATCTGGAAATACAAGATCACAACTCCATAAATACAACGTAAAAGTGGTATATACATATTTAAGAAAACTCAAAGAAAAATCCTTCTTGATGTTAACGATTTTAAAATCAAATACGTGTAGCTTTTTGAAATTGGGCTGTCGCTGCAATCTGGCATATCAACACATTTATTTTTCTCTTATAAACCATAATACTGAAAATGTCTAATAGACTATGTAGTGAAAAATGAAATGACGATTAGCTGATGTGATTCGTAACACTGATGTATTTTAGATGGGAAGAGTTTATAAATGTCAAATGTAGGATTGAGATACCAATAGATCCCGTATCAGCAAATCTAAGACCAAGACAAAGATAAAAACTGAACATATTTGGTTTCAAAATGAACTTAAAGATGTGCATTCTACTATGATTATCCAAATGTAGATCATGTGCTTGTTACTTTATCTATTAAGAGTCTAATCTATTCAATTTCTCCTAATTGTCAATTCAATTGTCTAACTTACGTTTTTTACTTCAGAGAATTCTATTCCCCCCCCCCCTCCAAGAGATATTATATATATAATAAACCCAAGGAGACGTTAGAAATTAGTTAACTACTTTAAAACATGCTTATTACAAACCCAAAGGGACCTTAAATATTAGCTGTAATCCGTGTTTATGATGAACGTAATGAATAACAGGCGAAATAAAAGAAATTTCAACTATTCGTAAAGGATATAACAGTATCGGATATGTATTTTTTTTGTTAAGTGACTCCCCTGTTCATGATTTCCTGATTAAATTTTAGAAAAACTAATAATGTATATATCCGATCTCACGTTTGCTGCAATGCAATTTTCGCGTTTCCGCGGTTGAATGGTTTAATGAATATAAACAATTGCTAATCACGCAGTTCTACATAACCAGATATAGCTCGGTTTAAGAGTAGGGATTGACACTTTAGAAGGTCAATGCTGGACTGTAAATCATTTTGACGCCCCAGAAAGCTCTACAAAATAGCTCACCACAATAATAAACTTACAATTGATTACCAGTGTCCTTTTCGGAGAACATACCTAGCAACACGCGTAGTACCGTTCTATGTTCACAATAACCATCCTCAAATAACTCAAGTTAGTGATTATCTCTGACAAAGAGTTAATGTCCCTGTTGTTTAGGGAGATTCGATTATCTAGTGACCACTTTTCAGCGAGAGTGACAATATCAAAGAGTTCACAGTACGACGCCAGAGTACGACTTTCGGTTTAGAAATATTCCAGTATATACGTTGTTTCTTGACATAATCAATATCAGTCGATAACTACTTTAAACTCGTTCGAAGTCATCCAACATGAAGTCAAGACATACCACATCCTATAAATAAACAAGATGTAGCTTAATTGATAAACCAAACAAAGCTAGACCTAACAGCAATGCACAGATTAAATGAGCCAAAACAACAGGCTCATCCTCGAGTCCATCTAATCAACAAGATGCCGATATTGACATCATGTGAATTAACAATCAACCAAAGCGTATACAAACAAGAAGTAAATTATAAATCATACTTGATAACAAGTCTAACTACGGAATCATGAAAACAGACAAAAAGTCACCAAGAACGGTGTTAGGTAATAGCAAATGTAACTAATATCCAACACAGAATTTAGGTAAATAATTTTAGTCATCGACTTCATGTAATTAATGTCGGTCACCGACTTAAGGTAAATTATGTCAGTTAACGACTTAAAGTAAGTTATGTCAGTGACCGACTTTAGGTAAGTTATGTCAGTGACCGACTTCAGGTAAGGAAATTTCAGTCACCGAACTCAGGTAGGTAATATCAGTCACCGAACTCAGGTAAATAATGTCAGTCACCGACTTCAGGTAAATAATATCAGTCACCGATCTACGGTAAGTACTGCCAGTAACCGACTTCAGGTAAATAATATCAGTTACCCGACTTCTGGTAAGTAAAATCAGTCACCGAACTCAGGTAAATAATGTCAGAAACCGACTTCAGGTAAATCCTATCAGTCACCGAAGTAATGCCAATCACCGAACTCAGGTAAGTACTATATTCACCAAGTTAGGGTTAAGTAATATCAGTCCCAAAAGACCTAAAATACAATGATGATTATGTTCTTTATGAAGGACACCTTATTTTCTTTTTAGGATGACATGAACTGTCTTTTATCGACTTAACTAGGCACTTATATCTGTGTTCTTTAATACACACTATACTAATTAAGCTCTATAAAAATACCAAACAGCCTGGCAATAGTGAAGTGTTGAAATGTCGATAGTCTCTTGAAACAAATGTTTCTCCTATTTAAATAATACCATTGGGATAAACATGTTCTTATTTCAATAAATATAAGTTGTTTGCCACAAATGTTTCATACACATATGACGTGCCCCTTATACTTTCGTGTTTGTTTGTCTATTAATGTCAACCGCACGTGCTTTATGTTGTATTTGAGATACAGTCTTTGTCTGACCTTTGATGGTTTTAAATACTCAATCTAATGGTATAATGTTCGATACCAAGTTGAAAAAATCGAAGCCATTAATAAATAGAAAACTGACCGGCGACACACTGTGTGGCGTCGAATGTCTTTTCCTGCAAAGACGACCCACCACGACGAAGTTAACGCCATTATAACACACCCTGATGTGTTTAAATAGAACAGAAGCGTATGCAGGTCAACTATCGGAGTGGTTTGTCGTTAAAAATTGCTTGGACATACACGGGTTGACGGACAACGCGCAGACTTCCACAGTGTAAGACGGAAAAGAAACAGCATGTTTTCCTCGTGCCAGAACGGACATGAACACGTAGACATGACAAACAAGTCGTGCCTGTCGACGAGACTGGGAAATAGATTGGCAAATGGTTCGAGCAAGAGCATTGTAAATACACTGATAAAGGCTATTACATTATCGTGTGGCATGGATTACTAAACACTTCACCTCTCGGCTTGTTACATGTGCTAAAGCTGTATAACATAAGGTCCTTAATCGCAATGAGCATTACTAACCGATTAAGTCAAATATCCATGTTAAAGAAATAGTCATTCATGTTTAGTCTTCATACATATTGCAGATTCTTTAATGATGATATTGCAACTTGACTAAAACAAAAACCAAAACATTTAAGGTAGAACTTCCTAGCGAACTTTGTTATATTTACGGCGTTTTTCTTATTCGCGATTGCTTGTTCACAACAAAGTTTTGATTCTGTAACAAGTTTTTGATCCCAGACCACTAAATTGTAAACCAAGGAGCTTTGCGAGTAGCAGTTCATACTCTCTTAAAAATATGCACAGCCTCTAAATATCTGTGTAGGTTTTAAAGATGACACAACATGAATCTAGTAGAAAAATAACTTTATAAAGGCCCGTATTTGGTAGAAAAATGACCGGACACGTAACCATGACTGAACTTTTTTTTTAATCGACTTGAGTCGAACCGTTTTCCTCATTTTGCTGATCGGTTTCNCCCCCCCCAAGGGTTTTATATGTTTAAACAGTATTCATTTTGTGTTAAAGGAAATGGGTTGTAAATATTTTCCTAAGCTGACTTGGAGAAAAAACGCTGCACATGAGAATTATATAATGTAGATATATATAGGTGTTTTGTTTCCTCAATGATTATTGTAAATTGATTATAAAACTATCACACGATAATTGTGTTAACAATACAAGAGCATAAATGTTGTATATCATCTGTTAATATCACTGTTACTACAAAGGTGATGGGACGCATCTCAATCTGAAACAAAAATACATTTTAACACAGGAGATTAATGACATAATTACATGTAGGTAATTAGGGATAAAATAAATGCTTATTTTCCCGTTCATTAAGCTGTTCTAGAAGCTCAATTATATATAATATATATAATCCACAAATTTGAAATTGAGTATTTTCCCCACATGTAAAAAGACCTACCTTGTTCAGGATTCCAGATATTCTGAAAGCTTTGTTACCCTGCTTTTATATTTGTTAATAAATAATGATGACTTTGTCATTGCCGAAGTAGTGGAAATACTCGTAGTTTGACCCTTCAAACCACTCGCGAGGAGGAAAAGAATTACGTTGTAAGTTTAGTTGCAATATGCATCTGTATACATTTCATTTTGTTTGCGTTTTTGAACACGCGCTGTTTATTTTTTTAATAAACACGAGTCAATCAAGTATTTTACAGGAATAATATTTCCACATTTACGGATCATGGACAAAGTTTCGCTGACAAAGAAAATGATGGAAGAACACATGAGCAACACACATAATATGGTGAACACACCTCAATATAAATGTTGATAAAGCCATTTTCACACGAAAATTGTTTAAGCATAAAAAAGTTACAAATACAAGTTAGTAATAAACTGTGTTAGTAGATATTGAAAGCAGTTATATTAATGAACTAGTTAGTTTCTGGTTACAATGAAAAGAAATGAATATTAGTTAGGAACACTTCGGATGTTAAGGTTTCGACGAGAAATAAACGTGTTAGTATGGTTAACTTATTATGCAACAGTAGGGAAGATTAAAGATATGCAAATCGACATCATGCTGATGAGGTCATCACATCTGCGGTCAACAATGACGTCATAACAGGACAGGGCGCATGACGTCAACACGGGGACATCGTCTTGCATTCATCAATACGCCGACATGCAATATGGGATACGAAGAGTTTGGACGCCGAGCATCCGTAGGGAAGTTGGACAGCACAACACACTCCTCTTCCTACACAAAAAGTTCCCTACCTGCCCTCCCCTACCTCTCCAGTACCTTACTGATAACATATTGCATTTATGCTGTCCTTTTGATGTTAATAACACTATATTCTATTTGATTAGGAATACATCAGATTTTCGTTTTCGAAAATGTTGTTATTCAAAACAAAAACTTCGATATAAATGTATTAAAAAATGAAAAAATAAAGATGCATTCCCTCTTAAGAAGTAAAATTTATAATATGCAAGGTTCTTAAAAATATATATCTTATGCTTTCAATAACCAGAGGAACATCCCCCCCCCAACCCATTCTGTAATTTTGAAACCTTCGAGGAGGTATTGTACTGTTGCACCGTTTTGGAAAGGCTTAGCAGTCAAGGAATCGCAGAAGAAACTGACATTCAAGACTTACGCCTCTGCTATTGTGTTCAGCGCTTCCGGTTGTTTACGAGATTGTGTCTATGTTCTTTCTGGTATGCTACCAAAGAGACCTACACTGGTATCCCCAGCAAAGTCAGATATTAGCGACACACTGAGTTCGTCATCAAGATCACTCTTGGTTTCGCCATTGCCAAACATTGAACTTTGCACTAACGTCGACTCCATGTTTGGTTGTAAAAAAGTCTGTCGACGCCTTTTTGGTAGATGCAAGCCCGGCGATGAGGCTAGATGTCTATCGAACGAGTCAGTTTGCACAAAACCTGACTGCATAGAATGTTTTCCTATGAAGTTAGGCGAATTAAAAGACGTTGCACTTTGAAAGGGGAAAAAATGGAGAAAGCTCGTATCAAGGGACGGAGTTTTGGATAGGGAACCAGACGGAAATTTGGAAGCTGAAATCCTTGGTCGCATTCCGAGATCGGAATATGGTTCGTTTTTGCCTAGGTTCAAACGATATGTCCCTAAATAGGGGAAATTGAAAGGTTCTGAGCGATCCGATGACACATATTCCATATCTCCAATGTCTGGTTCACTATAAGCACGTTTTCCTATAAAATCAGGAGGAGTGAACGTGATCTCGCGGTCTTCCTGAATAACCTCAGAACTGCGTTTTCTAATAAACCTAGACATGTTATCACTTGTTGGAGTTTCGCCGGAAGTTGACTGGTCTTCGTTATCATCTTCTATTGCTGGTAGGAACTCTGTCACCTCCGGATAGCTCCTATTATCTAATTGATTTGGACTTTTGCTTAAAGTTTCCGGAACTTCTGAATCTATTTTGGTGTCTTTTGACATTTGAAAGAAATTGCTTGGATCGTATTGATATTTTGAATTAACTGCATTCACCGGACGTTTGGAAAGTTCTTCAAGTATATCAGTTTGACGTTTTTTGTTCTTCCAATTTTCCTCTTGTAGTCCTCCCTTTCTACCTAGAGTTGGGAACTTGTGGGAAAGTTCGCGTTTACCTATGAAATCAGGGGAAATAAATCCTCGTTTACGTTCAACCGCAATAGAGCTATAATGATATCCACGTTTATCAAAATCATCATTGGAGCTGTAACGTTTACCAATGAAATCAGGAGGGCTGTAACGTTTACCAATGAAATCAGGAGGACTGTAACGCTTACCGATGAAATCATTGGGGCTGTTACGTTTACCAATGAAATCAGGAGGGCTGTGACGTTTACCAATGAAATCAGGAGGGCTGTAACGTTTACCGATGAAATCATTGGGGCTGTAACGTTTGCCGATGAAATCATTGGGGCTGTTACGTTTACCTATGAAATCATTGGGGCTGTAACGTTTGCCAATGAAATCATGGGGACTATAACGTTTACCGATGAAACCAGGAGAGCTATAACGCTTACGGATGAAATCTGGGGTGCTGGAACGTTTGACAATGAAATCATGGTGACTATAACGTTTACCGATGAAACCAGGAGAGCTATAACGCTTTCCGATGAAATCTGGGGTGCTGTAACGTTTGCTAATGAAATTGGGAGGGCTATATCTTTTACCAATGAAATCAGGAGGGCTATATCGTTTACCAATGAAATTAGGAGGGGGGTATCTTTTACCAATGAAATGATGGGGGCTGTAACGTTTATATTGTGAACTTGGGAATTGATTGAGCGTGGGAGGATTTAAATTATTTAATTGTGTTATTCTGGATGTAGTCTGTCTTTCCAGAAATCTTAGCATATCACTTGGATGTTGTGATCGCTTTCCAACGAAATCTGGTATATTGAATTCACGATTTCGTTTCCCTACAAGAACCGGCATTTTTGAGTCGTGTGAATTTAGTGTTGTGATTCTACTGGACGTTGCTGATAGTTTTTCAAAATGATTTGATCCCCGTTTACCGACAAAAAAGGGTGCATCAAAGTTCCGCCTATCTTTATCTAAAATAAAATCACTATCGCGTTTCTGTCGATCGCGTTTTGAATAGTTATCTCGCTTTTTTCGTTTCACTTTAGAGTGAAATCGTTGTCTCGCCTTATTTTGGTTTATAGCTTTTATCGTGGCTGTATTGATTGCAACATGTTCAGTTGTTTTGTCTACTGATCGTTTCCTGCGACTAGTCAAACCTTGACCAGATTTAAGATTTTCAACTGACCTTTTTCCCATAAATATAGAGCTATCAAGGTCACCGCTGGCCGTTCGTCGCCCGACGAACATCGGGTGACCTCGACGTCCAACGAACATTGGCTTTGATAAACCTCTCGCTACCAGCACTGGATCAGCACGCTTTCCGACAAACATGGGGTTCCTACGCTTTTCTGCCGCCAAATTGTTATCTGTTTGTGAAGTGCGCTTCCCAACGAAATATGGAGATCTTCTCCTGCCAACAAAAAGTGGACCTCGTCGCTTGCCAACGAATTTAGGCACCCATTTGCTTCTTCGGCCTACCATCGAAGGTGTGTAACGGGTTTGTCTGCCAAAATATTCACTTTGCGCTGCACCTTCAGAACCATCGGGCAAACCTTCGTTTGACCCACCGAGTAAGCTGGAGAGCAAATTTCGCTCAATTGCTTGTGCAACTTCTATTGGCATGTTTTGACTGTCATCAGATAAATCTAAATCGTCATTCGCAAAGTAGTCCCTTTTACCCACAAACTGCGGAATACGCGCCCGCTTTATCTCTTGCGCTAATATGTCTGTTCCGCTATTGCCGTCGTATTGTTCCAGCCTGTCAGCAGCATCTGAACCTGCCGCACCTGCCGCAAGGAAAAGAAAGAAAACAAAAATCATGAGAATTGAATTTGCAGCCATATGAAAAAGTATATTAGAAAGCTCTCATATTTTGTTACTTTTCGCTTTTACGGAAGTAATAAAGTAACGACATTAAGCATTTCTAGATGTGTCATTTTGAATCTGATACGAGAAAAATAATATTGATTCATCAAAGTGGCTAAAAATTTAGCTTCAAAATTTATAAATATAGCAGAAATTTAATAAATTTGTATGTATGAATTATTTTTCCGACACATCTTGAACAAAGCATTTTTGGATATCATTTAATAAGACGTTAATTTTCCTTTAGCTATTGATTTTTACTTGAAAACCTTGAAGATGAAACTTTCGGTTAAGTTGACATTGTCTTCTCTCAATTGATTTCGTAACTGCTTGAAATATAAGTGATCCTAAGTGTGTCTGAATCAATAATTATTCAGAGGTAAAACATAAAATATACATCAAGGTATTAATGTGAAAACGATTAAATGCGATAGATAAAAAGACATAAAGAGGTATTGAACATTAACTGATTTATAAAAATGAAAGTGACACAATTGATTCATGTGAATAAACGCCACAAAATTGATAGATCATGGAAATTAAAATCAACAAAAAATATATATTCTGATAACAGAACATATTGGTGCATCGTGAAAAGATAATAAACACAATTGACATATGTTCGTTTTAGGAAGGCACAGTCAATATATATATGTATATATTCCGGAGGAAATACCTTTTGGATGACAATTTTTTTAAATTGTTCATTTATCCTGCTACGTTTAAACAGTTTAATTAAAAGAATAGAAGAAACTTAATAAGTGAGAGCAATGCGGCCTTGCGCCTCGCGACATCGCTCTATGAGTATGTTACAGCCGAATTGTCACAACAATGCATCGCATACCATTGCCATCTTCTTGAAAGACATTTTAATTCAAACGCAGATATATAACTATATGCAATGGGAGATTTAGCAAACAGAGAGCCATTTTGCCAATTCCAACGGATCGAAAATGTATATTTTATTAACAAGATAACGGTACACTAGTCACATGATGTTTAATAACACTAGTTGTTTTCATTATGCATATTATAAGATCAAACATTTTTGTTTATTTGTTGATTTCCTATTAAGAGTTTTGATACAACGAGATTGTCTTCATTTCAGCTTAACGTGTTATTATTCCTAACACGACAGGGTTCTTTTTACTCTTAAATATTATTCGTCTTGAAATTATTTCGTAATTTCGAAATCCTTCATTCTGATTTATAAAAAACATTTAAGTAGTTATTATAAATGTGAACATTATATCTAGTCGGGAAATCGTCATCTAATATATCTTAAAACACAATATCAAGCATACGTTTCACAACTTTACGTTTAGTCTGAAAGGAATGGAAGATATTATCGGTGATAATGGTACACGCGCTCTTTATGTACTATTGCTGAATGAATTTCAAGAAAGCCTGATATTAATACCATATTTTTGTTTGCATTTTCAATTATTACAAACTATTTCCATAATCTGGTTCTTCACAATTACAATGTTACCTGCAGCCTTGTTCATCTGTTATGTAAAACATCTATAATTTATAATAATGTAAATAACAAAACACCAAGGAAACTCTTAAATAGACTTAAAATGAAAATCTGAAATGTAAAAAAATCATGAACATACATTTTACAAATCGTTATTACATATAACTGATGTAACCGAATAAAAACAACCAGTCCTAATATATACCATTAATCAATACCCATTTTTTTTAAATGTACGGCAAATCTTCGAGACCATTATTTATTCCTGGAATAATATCACAATATCCATTACTTAAGAGCTACCTTGTTCATATTTGTATATTATTTTGATCTTTGTGAAACTCAAGTATTTGTTATTGCTTCAATCTAATAATTATCAAAATACTGATGATTCTAATACGACTTTTATGTAATATATGTACTAATTCCTGACGCTTTGGATCCTGGTCCATTACATCCATCGCTCATACAGATATATATGACTCTAATTAACAGGTTTCAGATTTGATTGATGTATAAATGAAATTGGAAAGATAAGATCGATATTTAACCATTGTATCGGTTTATATATCATCTGCATTTGGTTCAGTATATCTAGTTTAATTGTTGTTTAAACAAACCCCTCAACTAATCAAAGCAGAAAAGAATATGTAAACTGCGAAATATAACATGATATTTACAATTTACATATAAGCCATATTACTGCCAATTAATTTCCTTCCTCTTCAACACACTTTTCAAGACTTAATAGTATATCTCCTTCATCATTATGGTTGTAAATAATGAAAGGAATACGGTGCCACCTACATATAAGTGTTTCGTTTAGACGAGATAATTCCCAGCAGACTACACTCTTTGACGTAGAATACAATGCTAACGATGATTTCCCTTCAGTTTAAAGGACAACACAGAGCTTTTCATTGAAGTATCGTATATCAAAATGTAATGTTCCAGGTAAGCTAATACCTTTGTACAAAAGAGTTCGATATAATATCTGATACAACGCTCACACACAATCATTCACAATAGCCAACAGTATCTTCATGGCATTGCTTTGTTTTAGTCTAGCTAAGCAACACCAATGATTTCGTATTTGGGTGGTTACAAACTAGCTTCTGATGCTGTCGCATATCCCACTCCGGGGTGTTTCCTTACCTGGCCCATCAGCGAGGATATGTTGTGTAATTAACATAAGTGCCAGTATACATGTTTCCAAGAATTTCATAATGCTGGTCTTCAGACTGAAAGTAGAAAAAAAGATTCTTAGTAAATTGGATGAGAGAGAGGCTTAGAGATTTGAGAGTCTGAATGGAATTTGACATCAGAAAACCTTATCATCTTAAATGATATAACCTGTGATTTGTTGTTTATCAACATATTCAATACTTCAGTGCTTGCATTGCAACTTTGAAATGAATTATAACTTTTGTTAAAAGTCTCAGTTTTTCTTTCTTTCTTTAGTCTATACACATGTTATTTATTTAATCTCTAGACAAATGTGTTTAAATAGACCATCCTTGTCATATTTGTTTTTGAGTTATGCTTTCTCAATTTGAAACTAAATGTTTATCAGAAAAAATGGAAAATGGCTATATACAAGACCACAATCGTCACTCACATAACAGTCTTGTAGGAAATGGAGGACATCCTAAAGTAAGTTCTAAGAAATAAGTCGAAAAATAAATAAAGTACGTTAGGACACCTATTAAATTCCACGATACACCCGTTCAGAGAGTGAAAACAGTAAACTTAAGGGCAAGACAATGCAACTATGCAAGTTCTAGTTAAGCCATACACTGCTTTCAGTTTGCGTTCATTGACCTTACGAGTGGCATCGAGGTTGCAGGGAAATTGTGAAGCACGTACGTTCCTTCTTTGACCCATGAATTAGGTATAACTATACAATACGGTAGCAGTTATTACAAATATTTTGAAATATTGTTGGAAACCTCAATATGACAGCGATATCATAATTATCACTTACTTTCATGCGTATATTTGTATGTCTATCTTTATTTCTCATTGATATACTTACGCTTTGTAAATAGGAACAGATTTTATAAAACTTCATTATCATAGCTATGTATTTAGTATTTTCATTCCCCCCCCCCCCCCCCCCTCAAACTGTACCAATATCGGGTAAGTCATATTGTCCCAGTAACGATCATTTGAATTTTATAATGCATATAGAAACCTTTTAAAAATAAAACAATATCGCTGGTTGCTACGTGAAGTTGCCGGTAACATAAGTATGTGTTATTTCAGTATGCTATTGTAACTTTCAGGATTAGTTTTTTTTGGCATTATCATTTAACCAGAAAAACGAAAAATACATGTCCAGGAATTAAGGTTATCAACGAACAGTTTAGACAAATTTTCATATTTCTAAAATCTATTTTCAAAATATTGTTTTTTAACATCTTACCTAAAGCGGCTGTGTGGTAGTGAAGCTATTTAAAACAGGATTCGGATAGCGAAAGGCAATCACATGTTGAATATGATTGTCCATTACACATTTTGTGACTTTACCATTGTTCCTGTCGTAATGGACTGTTTTCTAATGGGTATTTGTTGGTGATTCCAGTCATAGGAAAAACTACAGTTTGTCCTAATAGGTATGGGGACAGAATTTTCAATATCCCACACACCTACAAAATTAATTTACTCTTTCTTCGCTTTTGGCAAAATCGATACTAGCAATGCGGATGAAGCAATAAATATGACAATTTTTTTGTATAGAAAACCTTCAAAGCGAGCTATACTACCAGTTTATTTCCTTAAGGAAATGTCAGGGGTTGGGGGTGGGGTTGGGGTTGTATCTTTCTACTGATCAAAATGGCAATTGAATCTAATGACGTATTTTACTGAGATGAAGTTATATTTCCAAATGTCAACAGACCCGATTCTAAACGTCAAACGATTTGCTTTCCACACTTCCTAGCAAGAATTTCGAGGAGAAATGGGTCACTTATAACGGCGATGTAAGACACATGTTTATCATTCCCTGAACGTATGTATTTATTGTTTTTCCGATGTGGGTTGGTTCCTTATCATTATAACTCAGCAATTGAGTGACATCACGGTCTGTAATAAGAAATGTCATATGGGCTTGGCTATCAAAGCAGTATTTTTTTTACAGAAAATAATTATGTGTTAACATGTTATAGAAAAAAATGAATCAGTTCCCAGTTTTGGGGTGAGAGAAAAAGAATAATTCTTCCCATTGGGTACGAGATGAGAACATTTCAACCCTCGGGGTAGGATTACTCCTGTATACATGTTCCACGAGAGGGAGGTGTGACGTACATTTGTAGAGGTGGGGGAGATAAATGTCTTAAATACAAAAAAAAAGGATTTATATTGTCCAACATTTGCAATCCTCAATAAGGTACCCTGAGAAGATGCTAAATCTTTACATTAAAAATGGCGTTACATTAATACATTTCCATACATACAACCATCTGCAGATTCATGTGGAGTATATTTCCCCCCTAAATGAATGATCCTACATTCACGAGTTAAAGTAATATTGACGAATGTAATGGATGCCGATATACTTCTGATTGTTCGTTTCTATTTACTCCATTTGTCAGTGATATGACAAATGCTATTAAGACCATACGGATACATGTGGATGCTGTTTGCTATCTGTTTCTTTGATGTGAGAACTTCAATTCGCATGTTTTGATAGCGAGCAGGCTTATTTCAACAAAACGTTGCTATGCGTTATAGACCACATCCCTCGTGTAAACAATAACTTTTTGACTATGAATACCTTTGGTAGAGTTGCAATGTGAGTTAGCTTGTGCTGTTCTATCATTAGTACAAAAACGAATGTAGTATATATAAATGGGCACAGATAAAAATGTGATTAACAAAATTAAATAAAGAGAAGATTTACTTGCGTTTCATATTGTCTAAATCCTCGTCAATAAAAAACGTTAACGTGTTTATTTATCACTTTAGATGATACAGCGAGAGACAATTAATGAAAAAGTAAAAAAAATGTTTATATGTATAAAGCTGAGAGGGGAATAACTTTCAATAACAGCCAGCTAATATATACGATTCTACTAACACAGCTTTGCTGTATTGGATGTTAGTTACTGTGACAACGCATCGTTAAGCTGACAAATCTTTGCTGTAATGGATGTTAGCGACTGTGACGATGCACCGTTCAGCTGACAAATCTTTGCTGCATTTTGTGTTAGTTATTGTGAAAATGTACCATTAAGCTAACAAATCTTTGCTGTATTGTGTGCTAGTTACTGTTACAGTGAGAGAGTGCACCATTTAAGCTAACAGTTCTTTCCTAGATTTTGTGTTATAGTTGTTATCGCTAGGTTGACAGATTTTGTTTTAGTTTTGTGATAATTCCTGCGGCACTGAGACAATGCACCGTTAAGCTAACAGTGTTTCTGGATTGGGTGCTAGATACCGTCACACTGAGATAACTGCAGTGTTAAGTTGACAAATCGTTCTCGGATTTGTTTTTAGTTTCTGTAAAACTTGATGTTTGATTGATATTGATTCTGTGACATGTCTGTGAGCAATGGAATGGACAGATGTACATGTAACAGTGGCTCGCTATATCTACATGTGTTTGTAGTTGACACAGCATGCCATGGCAACCTACTTAACCCATTGGCCGGGGAATATACATCGTTAAGTAGCGGACTTCACGTCAGTGTTCAAATGGGCACGGAAACCCTATGGACGGAACTGTTCACTGATAATGCATTGTTGATATTGTTAGAGCCTCTATATTCCGGCACCTGTGATGTAAAACCATTATCACCTCTGTAAACTAGTCACTGTGAAGTATAGGTAATGTTACCTCTATAATCCAACCACTGTAATATATAGGTAATGTTACCTCTGTATCCGATCACTGTGATGTATAGCTAATGTTACCTCTATAGTCCGAATCCAAAGGATGCATAAGAGATGTTACCTCTGTAGTCCGACCACTGTGATGTTTAATCTTTGTTATCTAGACACTATGATATATAGTGTGGTCCGACCCCTGTGACATATTGATAATGTTACCTCTGAAATCCGACCAGTGATATTTAAGCTTCGGTACCTCTGTAATCCGGCCACTGTGATGTATATGTATTGTAGGCTTTATTATCTAGCCACTGTGATGAATAGCTTATGCTACCTCTGTAATCCGACCACTGTGATGTATATGTAATATTATCTCTGTAATCCGACCACTGTGATGTTTATCTAAATATAACCTCTATAATCCGACCACTGTAATATATAGCTAAATTAAACCTCTGTAATCTGATCACTCTGATAGTTAAATGTTGATCTTAAATAAAAGGAATGGCTATTTCATGGAATTTTAACGTATGCTTTGTTTTGTTATGTAAACTGGATACCCAGCCGAGATCGGCGAATAAATAAATGATGACAAGTTTTCTGATACGAATTTGTTCCGATATTTTATAGGGAAACGACATTTTCTGGACTAACTCTTGTACATGTATTATCACCGATAGAGATATTTATTTTCAGCATTCATGCAATTCCTTAATGAGTACAGAATATCATATTTATCACACAATTATTTAAATCAAAAATTCATAAAAAATAAATTGAAGCGATTGATTGCGCTTTTGACTATAAAACCTTATATTTATATCTGTAAATATAATAACGGAATACTTAAACACATAACCCCGCATTATGTGACTCAGTATGAATGTCGACAACACACCGCTGCACGTGTTTATGTCAGCGTTTCTGTATAACAGTCATATCGTATTAAGATGACTTTTTGATGCGTCTAGTTTTCATGCAACCACGAGTCTACTACATATACAGTTATGTGGAGGTGTGGGGACGAACTGTCATTTCTTATTTACCTGCATACATCATGGTTCCATTTACAGATCATAATTTTATTATCGAATTTCTATTGCTTTGAGAAGAAGCCTTGCATTCAGAATTAACACAATACAGCAAATGCAGGCGTTCTGTGTATGATCTATTTAAAAGTAGCTTTACACGTTTTCTCTCCGACTTACGGTCTCTTAAAAAAATTTTTGATTCCGAAGCACACAGAAAAATCATACAATGTTAAATGTTCTAGCTTGAGTTTGGTAATCATGTAATGATTTTTTCCTACCTCGAGTTTTGTACATTGATACCTGCTTTGAAAAATACTTTCTGAAAAGGAAATATATTTTCAACATTTGTCAAATATGCCTAACCGCCATCTGAAGAATTTACATCGTATGTATAAGACCGTTTTACTCTATCGGCCTAAGTGATAATAGATTCAGTGTAAAAAACAAAATCATATAAATACATTTGCTAACAATACTTATGTATTGTACTGTGTTAATAAAATTTGTTTTCTTTTTCTTTTATCCAAGTTTGACAGTTGCCAATATCTTTCTTCTTATAATTGCACCGTTTCAGCTTCATTTTGCGACGGTTCGTGGTATTAAGCGCAAGGGTGCTGTAGATTAATGTGCCACACACGATACTCGTTAATATCAAGAAATGCCCTGAACGGTATCTGATATCAATAATCATCACTCGGCCATTTTCCTATCGATTTGTGAATCAATATTTTCATGAAACTATTACATTGCTTCGTTTGCCTTGTACCCAATGCAGTGATTCCTCGGGGTGTATGAATATTTCAAAAGAGCTGAGAAGCTATTAGCGAATCCTTACTTCAGCGTTTGACATTCAATTTAGCAATGGGTTACACTTGATAAAATGTCCACAAGCTATATCTCTTTCCCAGCCACAGAAACTTCGATAAGCCTGAGTACTCCGTACGACAATGTGATGTTCTGTCGATACAGAAACCTTTGACTGGGAGGTCTTCACGTTTCATTTAATACATCAGGTTCAAAAATAACTTTTCTATATGTGTTACATTTTTAATCTGTAATATAAGCGTGTCGTTTACTTTTTACATGTCTTTCTTCAAAGAATAATCCGTAATAAAATTATGAAAAAAGGCGGAAAAAAATGAAGAAAATTTGAACCCAAAGCCTTGCCTTCAGCGAGGTTAAAAATAATTAATTCTTCTTTCAGAAATTTATATAACGCAATCAACCATCCTTTTTTTTGTGAGGAGAATAACCAGCTAGAGTTATTTTGCTAATTTATCTGTTTTTTCGCTTTCATGTTGTCACGTAACGGCTCCGGGTAAACTTGTTCGATACTTTGATTTTAATAAGGTCGTGTACTGAATGCAGTTTCTCAATACCTTGAGGAGAACCTTGTCTCCAACACGATACTTGGTTGAGTATAATGCTATCTTTCCGTTTATGTTGGCGTCACTTCTGTCTATATTGTATTCGTTTTGGATTTTTGTTTTGTATGTGTTAACACTGGTATATATATGACTTTTTCTGACTAATTCGACCTTGTTCCCCTTATCTTTGGCAAAACAGCACCGAACAGGAACTCAAGGACAACGTTATACTTGACTAAACAGACAACACCATGAATGACTTATTAACAGGACAAGGTCATGCTTCAATGAACAAACAAAGGTCATATCTTACCAAAAAAACAACATCTTGAATGACTTAATAGGACAACTCAATGTCTCACCGAACTTTAAAACGTCATACCTCACTGAACAAGAAAATACAACGTCTTTCCCCAAAAAACAAAGCCATGTCTTATTGATAAGGATAACAACATGTCTTGACTAACAACAACAGCGCCATGTCTTACGGAACATACCTTATATTACATGACGTCGTATTTTACCGTACCATAAATAACTGTTATTAGTACGATATTCGGTACTTTATCAGTACGACACCCGGAACTGTATCAGTTTGATATCCGGTACTGTCTCAGTACAACATCCGATACTGTATCAGTTCGACATCCGGTACTGTATCAGTACGATGTTCGGTACTGTATCAATGAAACATCCGGAACTGTATCAGTTTAATATCCGGTACTGTCTCAGTACAACATATGGTACTGTATCAGTTCGACATCCGGTACTGTATCAGTACGACGTCCGGCACTGTATCAGTTCAACATCCGGTTCTGTATCAGTTCAACATCCGGTACTGTATCAGTGGAACTTCCGGTACTGTATCAGTGCAACATCCGATACTGTATCAGTGCAACATCCGGTACTGTATCAGTGCAACATTCGGTACTGTATCAGTGCAACATCCGGTACTGTATCAGTACGGCACCGTACACCAAAACCACATTTTCGAAGTAGGTTTAAAGATTAAGCAGTTGCTCTATACTATGTGGTCGATGATATTATTAAAAAAAAACAGTTTAACTTTTCGTTACGCACTTTTAGCATAAAGCGTGTTTTTATTGGTTGTCCATAAACCAAGGCGGGAGGACATTTCGCTATGACGCAATTATCGAGAACATGGTGTTTATGGGACATTTAATAACGATGTTGATATTAAAATCAGTTTCTATAGTGACTGATCACAAAAATAGGATACGCGCTGCATGGGACTGATAACACGTTCATCTATTCCAGTCTGTTTTGCTAATCAATATCGAACAGGCAGACATTGTTTCACAGAAACAAAGCAGCAACCTCATGATCACCTTTTTAAAGATATCAGACTTCTTCTGTTTAAGATCTTGAATGAGTCTTCTAAAGTAGTTCTAGCATTCAAGAGTACTTGTAAGATGTACATTCCCCTTTGTGAGCTCTCAGTGTTAACAATCCATTACATAGTAAAACTTCTATAAAGTATTGATTGATTGTTTGGGGCTTTGCGTGCCCTTGCATCTGCCATGGTCATCATGAAAATGGTGTCGTAAAAGATGGAATCACGCAACGGCCAGTTTATCAATAAAGTTTAATTTCACTAAATTATCAATCATTTTAACATACATTGGACATGATAACATCACCTTTTGTTCTGACAGATTATTTTAACAACGGGCTGATTCGTTTATATACGAAGTTACATTTATAACATTGAAATCAGCGAATCAAAACTTTACAACTGTTGTTTTAAAGTAAATCGCCATACTGGCCGAAATTGCAAATAAATAAAAAGATGATCTAATTATTGGTTACAACTGTGAGTAGGATATATGGAACAGCATGATTTACATCACGTAAGCACTAAACCTGGCTATGACATCGTAGGGTCTCCACGTGATAGTAATTGTTATTGTTGCGTAGGCGCATTCAATTTAACATCTGTTTCCATGTCTCTGTCAAAGGCTTACTCTAACACTATTTACCATCATGTTGCACTTTACAAACGCTTCACCATTTGCTATCATTTCAAACATGTCTTTGTTCTATAAATGAAATAAGCGTTAAGTTTCTGTTCAATCACAAAGTGTTACTATGGCACTAGCGTGCTTACAGTCAATCACATTCTGTTGTCATTAAAATGACACCGATGATAAAACAACGCGGTTTCCTAGAAAGCTGTGCCAATATGCACGCTGCCAGGAAATGTAACTGCGTGTATATATATCTCACAGAAAATATTAGTTATACGAGAATATTGTTTATTTGCTTCGGGCTTACCTGTTTGATCCACCTTTTCAATTTCAATTACAACACGTACGGTCAATAGGAAGGTATCCCCGTTGTGGCATTGACCACCATACGGCAGTACGCTAATACAACATTACTTAGATTCATGTGACTCACAGCTCACTCGTTAGCTTCTTCTAAACAGCAAGAAAACCCTGAACTGTAAACAAAACTGTAATTTGAACTCTTTAGATAAAAAAGAGGGAAATATGAGAGATACAAAGGGAAGATTGACGAGGAAACCATTAAAATGTACAAGGAGAAAAAGACTTTTTCTTCGATGACAGCCGCCATATAATTAAAAGTCAAATCCAAGTAACAATCTCAAAACGTTGACAGGGATAGTGGTTTGGTTAAAAGATGGCACACGATCATACGTTAGTTGCCTCTTGCAGTGGGTACCATCAGGTGTGTTCTTTTCTCAATCCCCGTGCTGCAGGGTTGCCTGGGTATTGATAACAAAATCAGAAGCAATACAATTGAGCTTAACCAACAAACGAACAAAGCGAATGAAGCCATTACCGAAAACAGATTCTTCATTGTCACCAAAAAGCATTGTCTCCAAAAAGAGGGCACGGTGTTCCAAAAATCAATCGCCCTATAACATCAGGTAGTGGGTTACAGAAGGGGTATCATTCTATAACATCCCTGAACCAGCATTGCTCCATTCAAACAGTATCTTAAATAGAACAGAAACGTTGAAACAGGGTATAGATCATGTAGACAAGAAGTTGCTTTTAAGTGTTTCAGTGTATATCACAATCACGATATTTCATTACTTGTGTGACGACCATGCATATGTCAATATCTTTAATGAGTGTTACTGACCTGTGTTACCATAGACACTGAATCCATAAAGACTTTTACGGGAGCTATGTGCAGTCTAAAGGGAATATTTTACAATTCACATGCAGAGACATACATTTCCGGCATTGCGGATGGAAGGTATTTCCATCAGCTTCCGGTCCATTGTTAAGCTTCCGGAAAGACTGGACTCGCACTTAAGAAATATTGAAACACATGATTTTTCATTTGACTGCACAAATGTTATTTATAATAGAATGCATATATGGTGACGTTGGAATCGTGTGTCTAGTGTAATATGGCAGGCACTTGGGCGATAAAATATCATTAGGTTCATTTTCTATGAGGCAACCTTACTATTATCACATACATTGATAGATTGATTGAGTGGATTTACGTCTATTTACAGTCATCCAGCAAACGAATCACATACATTTTCTGTAACAATCAAATACAAGCATAGGACTAAACGTTGTCTCTATTCCATTGGTTTTCATTCAAAGTTAAAGTGCTTATGCTTTGTCCAATTAAAGAATTCTGAAGTAATCATCATAGCCATTTCAGTTTCTGGCCTTACTGAAATGTTACTCATGTGTAATTTGAACTTAATGAACTACATATTATCTTGACCTAAATCAGAATGATTTGGACCTAACACGGTGCACGAAGCAACACAGGTACCTCAACTTCTAGTCTTGCTTTCGGTATATATTTTTTTTATCGAGATTTATTCCAAATTTGTAAAATATCTTTCCTAACTAAAATTCGAGTTATGTGTATTGACGACGCCCATGGTATTTGTTCTTTTCAAAATACTGCCAGTTAACAAAGTAACGCGATAAAGGAGACCGTGTTTGATACAATTCCTCCGACACAAAATGATACTGCAATGCTAATTGATTGACGTAGCTTTCACAAACGATCATGGCATTGCTGTTATGGCAAAGGGTCTTACAAGCTTTCAAATGACGGCTAGTCGAAACTAGACCAGGAGAAGAAGGTACAACTTGACCATTGCGGTATTAAACAAGAGTACAATGTGTACAAATCTCAACAAGTACAAATCTTAACAAGTCTTTGTATCTATATTTGTAGAAGCGACTGTGATCAGTTTTGAACAATCACGTAATATCTGACTCTCTGTCTAAACAGAGTTTGTGAAAGTCATAGTAATATTGGAAACGTTTGATATTGAAGGTTAATGATTATAATAGGCATTTTATAGATATAATCAACCTACGAATTTTGTCAGTGTTCTATTTATTAAAAAAAGCTGAAATCTTAAGGTAAAGAAAGATAAGGTAGAAAACATGAGGAAAATACTTTTGAAAAAGCAATAAGTTTGAAAATGTTTGATTTGTTACGCTAGCGTACCCATTAGAAGCTATAATAACTAAGTTTCAACTCTAATTTCTAGTGCTGATTCCGTTTTGAAGGTAACGTTAAGTTGAGAAAACAGCGTAGCCGAAGAAGGTTTGCGATATAAGGGTAACAACTTTATAAAGCAAAAAGCACCTTCAATTCACGAAGCTCTCTAACGTCCAAGTCGACAGAACATCAAATACTGACCCTGTATTGACGTCTTTAATTGTATCAACAGTTTAAGAACGCGTTTAATAGCTGAAGTTGTTTAAATAGACGAAATATAATTTTCCAACAATTGTTTTTTTGCTACCTAATGCATAGGTCGCCATTTCCGTTTATTCACAACACATTTCACTAGATCGACATAGGGGAAAGCTTACAACAGGTGATGTATACGGCTTCACGAGAGCGAAAATTCCCTTACAAATCTAGTTAGTTTCGTACATTGAAGCTTGGCATATTATTGGAGTAACACATTCAGATGTTGAGCCGGAATGGGTATTTCATTTAAGATGATGGCGGACTAGAAATATCATTTATATAGTTTCTTAGATCGTTCACTGAAAATCACAATTTCTTACACAGACTGATATTGATATTGTCTAGGCCGGATCGTCTTTTAAGGAGGAATCCGCTAAGAGGAATCGGCATTGCATTTGAGTTATACGAATAATCAATGGCTGCGTGACGTTGCAATTAAACAAAGATAAATATGAGCGTATAAGAAGTTACATTGTCTATATCATGTGTGAAACCTTCTGACTCAGTGTTCTAGTAAAGAAAAAAATTAGTTTCCATTATCTTTATATTCGTTTTTTGTATGTAGATATCTTAAAAAGTAATATCAAAACTGAGCGGTGTTTGGTTGCAGAGTGTCATCACAGAGCGATTGGTACATTTATATGGCGACTTCAATATACTTTTGTATCATTGACCTTGATGTTAAGTTCGGCCATTGACAAACCCTGAACATCGCGCAATGACTTAAACCAAGCAAGTTGGTATTTAAAGGGTGTTGATTTTATTTGAAAAGGGTATTGGATGTTTGAAAGAAGACGTTTCTGCCTCGATTTAGTAATACGGTCGCAAATAAATTCAATAATCCAGGATGTTCGTTTAGATTTCCCAAATAAACAGACAGATATTGATCATTGTTACATGGTTATCAGGCCTAATGGAACAGATCTCAAGACGTTTGCTGGCGACGTATCGGAGTTTTATCAACGCAAAAAGCGTTTGTCGTCCGAAGTTAAATTGAAGTCAAAAGGTTGAATTACGTTAGCTTCTGAAATTAAGTGAGCCTGATTTGCAGACATCCCTCCGGCGTTACGACAACACATAGCGCATTCCTTTTACTTGTCTTAAACACAAGTCGGTTGAAATGCATTGGAATTACATCAAAGCAACGCTGAAATCATTCTTAATCTCACTAAATACTCATGACAAAATGCTCACTAAACTAAAAATTCATCTCATTATATTCATCAAAAGATCACCATGAAATTCAAATTAAATTTATCCTGACATAACTTTGAAATCACAAGTTTTAAATATTAGTCAATACATATTAAACATAAACATCATGGTTTGAACCGAACAAAGGAACGCCCAATCTTCCTGCGTATACCAGAAAAACTCTACTCTTCCCATTATCGGCACCGTTAAAGTTTTCTTGTCTGCGGTCTCACTACTGCGGATTAACTGACGTCACATATGACATTTATGATGACGATAACCACTTTCAATGGTGTCTCCCAGAAGCTTTTTATTTAGAACTGTCACATGAAAATGGCACAACGTGGACACAAATGCGTGACACTTTACCCGGTCATGTTAATCTGACAATGGAAAACAAACAAGATTCTCAAGAAGAATTAAGGATACAACACCTGGAGAAAAGAGAAGACAAAGGCCATCAGATAAATGTCGCGATAGGGGCTTGCGATCTCTGGTAATTTCCAACAAATAGGTTCATAGGGGAAATCCACAAAAACAAAAGATGCATATAAACTAATAGAACGCAATTCAAACGAGTCACCGATTGTGGAAGTATTTCATTTGAGATTACCTGTGTTTCACTTCTAGCAGATTAACTTTGTATTTTATGGCACAGAATACATAAAACAGACATTTAAGAAAAGAACTCCATTTAACCCATTACTTTAATGTTCAGTTGTGTTGACGATATATTACCGTTGAACAATGATTATTTGAAGGACTATGTGCATCTCAACTTGAAATTAAAGAAACTACGCACCTTTCTTCCTTGACGCTCCGTATCCTGACTTATCTGGACAGAAATGTCTGGATCCATTTGTTCCGCTGACTACTAGACTACTTAGGCAGTATTTATGCAGTGCTATATGTTTTTCATTTTGCTTTACAAACAGTGTTTCAGAAACACAATTACGCAATAAAAACAGTGCCATAATGTCCGTTGCTACTTCTAAACATGTTCTTCAGGTTGGTGAGTATAGATTATAAGAAGTGCTTTTACACAACCAATAACATTTTCTATGTGACGTTTCGATGACTAGTACGATATGTACAAATGACCCAATTCAACTGCTCTTTGTTAACTAAGCCAGTTCTAAATCGAGACGAGGGGGCTCAAAGACTCTCGCACATCTATAACCAAATTGTATTGGTTATGTAAAAAGAACTTTTCATAGTCCGTTTTAACCATCATTGTCCGTTTGCCTCACAAAGATTTCGACATTTTATATGATGTTGTTGCCATTTAAAACATTTAAAAAAAAATCCATCTCGGTAGGTTTAAATCTGTACTATTGCTGTATAGTTTCTATGAGTGGATTAAAGGCATTTCTACAAACTAAGTAAGAACATTGTAACCACTTTTACAGTGATTATAAACGTAAACAATAACCTGACAACGTAAATAGCATGGCCTACGTATACAGACACCATGGGATACATACTAATCTAATTTTCTCCTCCACTTCCGGTTGTATCTGTCAAATATGTATGTGTGTGTATACTAGTTATCTCATTCAGTATATGTGTTTAGATGTGTCGGTTAGTTTAAACTTTGTTTTATTCACATAACATATGTAATACATAATACAAATATGATGTGTCGGTTAATGCGACTATACAATTGGTTTATGACTCTATAATTAAATACATTAAACGTATAAGGTACATGTATAAGTGCAGTTGTATTACATTTTCATCTAAAAAAACGAGAAAATCGTATGAAAGGTGAATAATTTTGTTCAATTTCACCGTTGATTTCACTGCGGGCTCATGTGAAGTTAAAACCTTTGTGCTATTGTTTGGCATTAAGTAATAATTTTACAGATTTTTAATATCGCTGTTACTATTGATAGAAAATTAAGAACTTAATTAGGATACAGTGACCATACAATAAGAACAGATTTTCATAAAAAATAATTTTGTTGGAAATCATCGCGCTTCCATCTTTAAGCTTGCTTTTTTTCCTCTTTGAACGTCTGGATTTAATTTGACGGTGGTAAACAGATATCTAGTCTGAACATCACTACCCTACATTATATCCCACGCATATTTGAGTTCCGTGTGCAAAATTAGCAATTATAAAACGCGATTCATAACGATGATACCGTAGTGATTCCGTCTATATAGGGACAACGTTAACGGTGTAAACAAATAAGACCTGATTCCCGATGGCATTTTCGTTGCTATATATATATGTATACAATCGTTCATGCTCTAATTGTTACGGCAGCTAAGAAGCTACAGTGTAACACTGCGGAACTACTTGTATACTATTGCAATGTATCAGATATTAACTTTAAAACGATGTCAGATGGAATCATAAAATCCGAACAACAAACCTTTGTCATAAACAATTTGTTGCAAGGCATGATTGTACTACACAACATATCCCGTATATCACAAAAAAATCATAGAGGCTTTTGTTTCCGCAATATTCGTGGGCTGCAAAAACTATCCCAAATAATTAACTTGAGAATCTGTTTCCATCATGAATTCATCAAATTACAGCTGTTTTCAAACCCATTGATAGGTTTTGTATATAACAACAACCATTGCGTATCGTTTGGGCCATATTTGTTAGTGTTGAATATTTTGACACTATTGAAATGACAGAAGCTAGGATTTCTAGTTTCGTCACATCTGAAGATGCCATTTTTTTTCTATGTTGGGAGAAGGTATGCCTTTTTGTATTTCATTACATTTTAGGAGTCGACCAATGAGACCCCTTACATTTTTTTGAGAAATTTAGGGATATCTGAAAGGCATTTTGTCATACATAATCAATAATATTTGAGAGTTCTGATATTTCTCTTCCCAAAAGTTTTTTTTTTTTTTTATAAAATGTTTACAATATGATGTGTCTTATGAAAAGTTAAAAAAAACTATTCTTCTGTTGGTGGTCATTGTATGGTCTAACTTTGTTGATAGATCGTTTAGAATATATCAAAATCAGAATCAGCTCATCGCTTTACGTGATGCATAAACATTCCGGTATAAAGAACTTCAAATTATAACGCCGTATAACCGTATAGGCTGTTGCCATATCTATCCGTGTCAAGCCCTATATCTCCGATCTGTACCCCGAGGATGACCGAAGAAGAACAAGATGTTCGTAAATAATTCCAACCGGTTATTGTCAATTACAGACGGAATACCGACCGCATAATGAACTCGTTTGTAATAACATTTATAGGGAATAGTATCTCGCTGTGACATTGTTTACGTCTTAGTCTTGTCTCTGTCTTAGAATACATCCACTGGAGTACCAATAATATAATAAGAAAAGTAAATGGAGGTTAGGGGTAACTTTTTATAACAGTTGTATGGCCTTATATTTTGGATTTTGCAATCAACAGTTTACACTGGAGTTTGTAAAATATTGAATAATTCAAAGTAATATTTTCAGTGACCTCTTATAATTTCTCGTTGACGATGGTATACTTTTCAAAGACAAACTCATTCTTTATTTCATTTCTAAGTATATTATATATAATAATAAATTATAAAGTAATGGAAGTATGTACTAGTATAAAAGGAGTTAAATGAATCGCTGTTCCAATGAGCGGTTGCTTAATAAATATAATTAGTGTTGCAGTAGTAAATACTTCCCACAACCACTGTAGGTTCCTCACTCCCACAACCACTGTAGGTTCCTCACTCCCACAACCACTGTAGGTTTCCTCACTCCCACAACCACTGTAGGTTTCCTCACTCCCACAACAACTGTAGGTTTCCTCACTCCCACAACCACTGTAGGTTCCTCACTCCCACAACCACTGTAGGTTCCTCACTCCCACAACCACTGTAGGTTTCCTCACTCCCACAACCACTGTAGGTTTCGTTACTCTCATGACTCATTGATTAAACCTGCTAGAAATTGGTAAACTTTTTTTGTTACCTACTAGTGGGTAACACCCTGGACGTGATCTTTTATTTATGACGTCATGTAACAATGCTTTTCTACGTCATTTTCCATTGTGACGTCATGCTCCATGGTAATTGTTTTCCCTATCAGAAACACACATGGTGTATTTTCCAAAGGAAAAATATCGTTTTTCAGAAAAAAATCGAACGTTATGGGAGAAACAGGTCCCCAAACTCGTGATGATTGGTATCACGTTTATCTAGTTCTCGTTAGTTAATTTTCAAATTGTAAAAGACACTCGGTAAACCTCACGTCTTTATACAATTTGAAAATTAACTAACACGAGTTAGATAAACGTGATAACCAACCATCACTCATTGGGACACTGTATAGACCCAATTGAATTCGTTTAAAAGTTAAACAATAAATATCAGAGTGTCGAATCATCCAAACACCATTGAATCTCTGACGAAAAGAGCGTAAACCGAGGAGTGACAACAAGCTGAATAGAGCTGTACGGATATACAACCTCCACTGATACCCCCTGAAAGGCATCAAACTGACTGTATCGACCTTGCTGCACTTTTGTACAATGTTTTTTTTCACATTAGTTTAGCTTTTGGTACTTTCATTTCAAAAATCCTTAAAACAACACGCCATATGGTTTGATGAATTTTTTTCCTCAGTGGGTTCACGATGAAACACTTTGTCTAGCAGGATGGTCATAAACTAGTGACGTGTACATGAATAATAGATGAACCAGATGTACACATACATTCGTGACGAAGCCATCAATAATATATGAGCCTTCCTCAAACGAGTAGACTGAAAAAAAAACTGCGCTACATAGAAGCTTTAACATTTGAAAAAAATGTTTGTCAAGGAAAAAGTGAACACAGCTTTGCATGCATACCAATGGTATCAGGAAAGGGTTCATAATGCCGTTTTGTTTGTTGTGGTGCATCATTATTTACTTTTGCTTTTGTTCCGATTTTGTTTTTGTCCCTATGTGTTGCAGTGTGTTACGTTTTGTCTTTGTTTGTTGACGCTACGATATACTTTGTCGTTGTGTGTTTGGGCAGTGGTTTATTTTGTCTTTGTTGACGCTACGGTATACTTTGTCGTTGTGTGTTGGGGCAGTGGTTTATTTTGTCTTTGTTGACGCTACGGTATACTTTGTCGTTGTGTTGGGGCTGTGGTTTATTTTGTCTTTGTTGACGCTACGGTATATTTCGTGCCTGTTTTATGGATCTGTGATTTGTTTGTCACTGTGTTGACGCTGTGGTTTATTTTGTCCATGTTTCTTGGCGATAATATATACTTTGTCATTATGTTTGTTCTTCTGAGTTGATGCTTTAAATCCTTTACAGATGCGACGAAAAAACTATTTCAGTAGTGCTGTTGAACATTTTGAGCCAAAGAAAACATTAGTTCAATCGATAAATAAAACGGTCATGTCAAAAAAGATCGTGTTTTGTAGTTAATAATGATCTAGTAAAACAGAAAACAGATTTTCCGCAGTGAAAACACGTCAATAAACATTACTTAAATAAACGTGTTTTCCTGAGAAACAGTTATGTATTTTGAGGTGCAATTTATCTTGGGATTATTGATATGCATTCAGAAGCTATAGACAAACTGAACCTTTACATGCATCGCGCGTGTGCAAAATCACCATTAACCGTCAGCTTTGATAAATATTTCAATTTAGAAACGATAAAATTAATTAATATCGATCGATTCAACCTATCCTCTTAATAAGACAGGAACATACATCTATTACCGTGATTGACCAGTGGTCATTGCGCTAACGTCCAATAGTGACCACGCGCACGGCCATTAAATTACGGCGAAAATGAATAACCGGATTCCCCTGGGGCTGTACCCATCGCCTGTTAATTCATTACACGCCAGCCGTTTGATCCCGGTAATCACTATATCACTCTTATAATTAATTATAACTTACTGGATTTGGGTTCAAGCTTGCGATATCATGAGCGTTTTATATAATGGCGAGGCTGTCTGAGCATGGCGATGTTGGTAGATAGCAATATACTTCGTAATTTGTCCTGTTGCCTTTTCCATAGCTACAAATGCATATGCTGATAAACGCCACTGTTATATATCGGTGATAAATAAACATCAATCCGCCTGAAGAAGCCCTAGAATGCAGAAAGGCCTAGCGGACGATCTGAAAAAAATATGTTTTTATTCTATATTTTCTTTCGCAAGGACTTATTTATTTATTATCTACTATATATATATACATAAATACCATGTGCTATTCTAGGAGCGGGACAAATCACGTTAGCACGTTTTCTTTTCTACCGTTTAACTCTGAACGATTGGCTTGAATGATTTAGTTTGTACAGTTATGGTCATTTAAGGAGGGAACCAGGTTTTAGTGGTGAGGAAATCCGGAGTACCCGGAGAAAACCACCGACCTGCAGCAGGTACCTGGCGACTGCCCAGCGTAGGCCTCGAACCGGTGACCCAGTGAAAGAGGGCTAGTCCACTCTGCCACCGCGGTCCCCCAAGGATTGATGAAAAGTTATTACATAGTTATAATAATATTAATGGTATTCTTTATTATTAGCAATACTGTCGATTTTGTCAGAAATGAGAAGACAAAGGGATATTAACTTCTTCATTCATTGATATTCACTCGGAGATACATAGCCAGATCTGAAATATTAATTCTGGTGGTGACATACCCAAACATTACTGTCAAGATTAAGACGGAACATGACCCAGACGTGAATGGTATCATTTTCATGACAATATGACACAGACTTGGCATGGATCATACGTAAAAAGTAGGTTGTTTACATGAAAGTCTGCATAATAAATTGATAAACTGCTTTAGAAACTATTGATTTGTCTTGAAGATGACAAAAAAGTATGTACCGTCCACAATATCCGTTTTATTTAAACATTTACAGCATGTTGTTGATAAACCATGTTTAGTGGTGTTTGGTGCGGCTTAAAAAAACCTCAAATGGCGTTACAATTCACCAGAATACCGATATATCGAATAAGATAATGGTAAATGTCGGCTTCCTGCTGGAGTGTTAACGTATGCATAGTCAATCAGACTAAACAACTTAAGCAATACTCATCTTTACGATTGTTCTTTTAGACATTTTCCATTCTCTTTACGATTGTTCTTTAGACATTTTCCATTCTCTTAACGATTGTTCTTTAGACAGTTTTCATTCTCTTTACGATTGTTCTTTAGACATTTTCCATTCTCTTTACGATTGTTCTTTAGACATTTTCAATTCAGCATGAATACTATTTTTTTGAACTCTTTTTACTGTACAGAAACCATTTGAAACGGCACATTAACGCCTTTGATAAACAAAAGGCTTTTACAATCACGTACAAAATGCTTTTGGCTGCTTCATGACATAGATGTGCTTGCAGTTGACCCACCTTAACTAGCCCTTAATGATTTCGTGCTATAAAAGAAACTAAATTAACGTAACACACCATGTGTTTGTTTTAAATGCCAGGAAATTTAACACAATACATGTAATTTATCGTCTATATTAGTCTGTACGTGTTCCCTACGGCCAACCGATCAGTTGGCTCCTTACTTAATTTATTGGCTAATTTTTTCTTCGGTTCCTTCGCCCTTAAACCAATTGAGTGTTGAGCGTCTCCGTTAATCTTCACACAAACGATAAAACACTATGACAGTGTTAATCAATGTCCTCGTATCCATGACAGACGGCACGTGATAGTTTATCTTTTACAATAACCTGTAACAGTCTTCTTTACAGGCAACGCGTTCTTAAAGGAATGGTTGATGCTTATTAGCTTTACCGCTAAACTTTCGTCCATTTAAATAATATGCCCCCCGTGTTAATTTCTCTATTCATTAGTGATTATGCTATGCTGTGTACTTAAAGATGTTGTCATGATCGATTCATCGTTAGTGCGGAGGGGGCGGGTGGGGGAAAGGTTGAAAATTAAAATTCACAGATATACTGTAATGAGAAAAAATAAATCGGTTTAAAAACATGCAAATCTTCAAAATTATGAGGTTGTGTACGTTTGATGTTACGTCTAATTTCATATGTAATTGTTTTTTCTCTGAATCTTAACAAACTCCGCCCTTGTTTTTAAATGTCACGGTGTATTATTAATTGTCTCTTAAATTGAATACACCATTTACAACGATATTATTTATGTGTTGATGTCGAAACATTGAGTTTATACGTACGAAGAATTATCTTAATCATATCATAATAAGGGATTAGCACAAATCCCTGCCTTCTTCAACTATATTTATTGGTTTAATATTCCACACTTTTACGACTATCATATATATTTTTTTTATCCCAGCATCGACACTGATAACATTTCATGATTTAAATACCGATGTTCTTTGCACTGAATTGTGCGTGTGTTGTACTGTAATATAGTTGTAGGCCTATATTAATTGTAAGGTTTAACTGTTAAAACACAGTAAAAACGAATATAAGAAAATGTACCACAGCGTCAACTCGAAGGGGCATATTTAATATAGATTATCTTCATAAGTGTTCCTTGAGTTGGCAGTATTACCTTGTTTCGACATGACGGGTGTCTTCGATTAAGCAGAAGACGCTTATCCCTTCGGAATACATGGTCTTATTATTTCTGTACTTTATTAAAAGTCTCCATGCATTTAAAAAATTAAATCTTTATTCACGTTTTGCTCCATCTTTTCTTTTCTCTCATGTCAACTCTTTCCTGTTTTGCGATGTCTTCCCGGGCACCAGTTTCACATGAGTCTGTTTGTTCCGAAGGCGTTATATCCCGAAATAAATGTTGTTCTCTTTTACTTCCAATTAATTTATCCCTAATTGATATAGCGTGAATTGAAAACAACGGTTTTACGAGTGTCATACGGAATAGAAACTCAATCAAGACCCTATATATAAACTGGTGTACATATATGTATGTTTCAGTAAAACAAATCAATAGCAACAAAACAAAGAATACATTACTAGTTTTTAAATCAAGAACAATTATTCTGTCATCAGAAGTTCTTGTATTGTAGTCATTGTAATGTGAACGACTATTCTGTATCAATATCTAGTATACCGTTTGTTTGATCAATGTTCCATGTAGTGATCTTCACTGAGCAGTACGTGGTATATCCGTCAGCGTTAATACGAAACTTATATTGTATCTATCGACTCCTGATCACTTATCTACATTGTTTGTCGCCAGCCATGACTTAGTTTATTGCCACAGATAAACGTATAAAATATTAAAAGGCACATGAAATGATGCATTAATGACAATTTAAAAAACCGTGGCGTCAATATAAAGTTCAATTGGCTTTTCCATACGGAGTTTACAGGTCGAATCCATGATCTTACGGTTGTCAACAGTACCTGATTTCATATTGCAGTCTACATTATGATTACTAGATTATTTACCGTGTCTTCAATCGTTGTTGATATACTTGCATTCCTAAATTTGAAAAGACATACCATGACCAGTTTCACCTCAAGGGGTTAATTATGTACTGTGTTTTGGGGACTAACCAGCCCCAGTTTTGTTGGAAATTGCCCTGCTCCTATTTTGTTTGAGACTTTCAAGTTCCTTTGTGTGTAAGAACCCCGATTTCTGTTGCTATGGAGACTCCCCAAATCCTTGGTTCGGAGACTCATTGTCATTTTCTTTGGAGGCTCTCCAAATCCTTGGTTCGGAGACTCAATGTCCTTTTCTTTGCAGACTCCCCAAATCCTTGGTTCGAAGACTCATTGTCATTGTCTTTGGAGACTCCCCAAATCCTTGGTTCGGACACTCAATGACCTTTTCTTTGGAGACTCCCCAAATCCTTGGTTCGGAGACTCATTGTCATTGTCTTTGGAGACTCCCCAAATCCTTGGTTCGGAGACTCAATGTCCTTTTCTTTGGAGACTCCCCAAATCCTTGGTTCGAAGACTCATAGTCATTGTCTTTGGAGACTCCCCAAATCCTTGGTTCGAAGACTCATTGTCATTGTCTTTGGAGACTCCCCAAATCCTTGGTTCGAAGACTTATTGTCCTTTTCTTTGGAGACTCCCCAAATCTTTGGTTCGGAGACTCATTGTCCTTTTCTTTGGAGACTCCCAACTCCTTGGTTTGGAGACTCATTGTCCTTTTCTTTGGAGACGGGCCAGTTCTTTCATTTTGTCAACTCCTCATGGCCCGTTCCTTTGTGTCGGAGACTCCTCAGTTCTTTTGTTTTGTAGACCCCTCCCCCAGTTCATTGGTGTCGGAGACTCCTCAGTTCCTTTGTTTTGTAGAACCCCCAGTTCCTTGGTGACAGAGACTTCTCAGTTTCTTTATTTCGGAGGTTTGCAGTTCCTTCAGTTTGGAGACTCTGCAGTTCTGTGTTAGGATTTTGTTCCTAAGTAGTAACGCCCTGACATAATTATTACTGTATACTGCTATTCAACTTCAGATGTGGGCGTTAGCGTTGGAAAAATATGATAGAATTTTAGATGTTTTAAGAATGTTTTATTTCAACGCGAGTAGCCCTTTGATGCAGATATTGTTTACAATCTCGACAACGTTTGTCATGAACAGGTTTACATTAGTGTTTTGAATTTGCGACATCTTTTTCACCAATGTTTTTATACTATAGTGAGCGAGTGTTTAATGTCAGTTTTCTCTGATAGGGAAATAATGAATGCCTCAATTATGAAAAGGATACATGTATATATTTCATTTTTAAAAAAGATGTCTGTAGTATGTCCTGAGACAAGTTGCATGGGTATCAATATGCCAAGAGAGGGATCTATGTCTGTACATATATATATTTGCTTTTGCCATCGACGACAACCTTCCCTAAACGATACCCATTTGTTCTCACGGCTCCGTGCCTTAATGAGTCAGTTTGGGCTCAATGTTTTCTGCAGGATTCAGTAACCTGGATTTAACAGACGTTATTGTATGGTAGTCTGGGAACAGTGATAATATCCCTGTATTTGCCTGAATACATGAATCTAAGGAGTGAAGTTGTGGGGATTGAGTAAAATGGACTAAAAGTGGCAACACATGAATACGATATATCGTTTGATTTGCTGTCAATTACTTATACAAAGGATCTTAAATGAGTGTTCATTTCATATGAGATTTTATGAAACGAGTCTTAGGAGTTTATTTTTATTTTTGCGTGCCTTGGCGAGCAAAAATTAAAACTTTGAGACGAGTTTCATAGAAGCTCATATGAAATGTAAACAAATTTAAGATACTTTTTACTAAATAACTCAGAAAACTTAGAGAGCTTAATCAAACGGAGAAAGCCATTTTGTTGCGTCATTCACAATTTATGACGTCACGTCATTGTCCATATTTTGACGTCACAATCGATTTCTGACTGGCACAGCCAATGAAAAACGCTCCAGGGTATATTACACTAGTGACATATGTAAAAATATTACACGGGTGAATTAACTGGATAACAGGCCGATTATGTAATAACAATATTATAACGAAAAATCAGAAGATCTCACCAAAATAAGACGGGAGAAAAACGATGAAGAAGGAATTAAAGCATTTTATGATTATAAAACTGTAATACGTCTTTATAGATCCTGTTATGAAATTCAGATTTTGATTTGTGTATGCAGATATGAAAACTGAAATCACAAAATCAACCATATTACTTTATTAATCTATCTTATCGTAAGCCGTATGTTAACGTACACAAGTAACAATGATTGGATAGGAAACAAGTTTTACCATTTCTTTAAAGTCTGTTGATGCATTTAATTATAGCACACAAATGTCCGAATATGAGTGGTATTTTTCTCCCCATAGGGATATTGTCACCCTCTATTAATTTTTGTATATTTCTTGAATGTTAACAGTATGTTCGATATAACCTGTTTATTGCATAGTAACGTGTCATGCGGACATTAGCGGTAGTCAGGTAAATCACTGACTGTTTCTTTTCGTATTGGGAAAAAGTCGAAATTTTAATGTTATTTGTGTGTAGTTGATTGCTTGTATTACGTCTAAGCTGAAACAGTTTAACTTCAACAATGTTTCTCCAACAATAGCTACAGAAATTTTATTGAGCCGCGGTTCCTACTTTTTTGACTGTTTTCTATATTTAGTACCGACAATACTTGTACGGAAGGTCTGCCATGAAATTCGTCTAAATCACTTCTTGTTTTGAGATTATCCCAAGATCTAACCGTTGGAATGGATTTGCGTTACTGATAGTGATGATGCTATGCATTTACCATCGATTTGACTTTTTCTATTTCATGATCCCTGTATTCCTAGTATACCTCTGAGAAATATAAGGGCTGAGCTTAACAATCATTGCAAGTATAATAAGACTCCATGACGTTTCATGGTGCATTTCAATACCAAACTCAACATTTTATCACCATCGTTTCATCGATATATTTTTTCATTTAAATTCAGTAAAGAAACAAACTACTATACTACACACGTAACTTCCATGTAATTTTCAAAGCAGAATCATTATCTTCATGTGTTGTCAAATAAGGTATTCGGGATCAATTTGTGTTTAGATTCTATGCGATTGTTTTTTGTTTAAAACAGTCATTTACATGAACAGTTTTCTCTGTCATTCCCTCAGAAATGTAACGTATCTCGTTTTATATTAAAATATAAAGGTTGTCACTGGCTTTCAGAAAACTCAAATTCAATAAACGACAGCCTCAGTCCATGAGCATAATATATCACACAGCCTTGAAATACCAGCGCAAAAAATATCACGGCGTTATAACACCATGGCAAACCATATCATAGTTTAAAACAGCAGGTCACAAAATACCAAAGCTTGAACAAAACAGAACACTCCATGAAGACAATATATACCAAAGCGTCAATGCGTCATTGCACGTGATATCTGTGTTTACATCCTCTACAAAAAACATTGCTGAACCGGAAGTGGTCGTTATAATGATGCCACAATGACTATTATTAAATGTGTATGTTCTTACCTGTTTCAATGAGATGATTTCGTAATGAATATTTGGTGCGAGACGGCGAATCTCAGTTACCTTGGTAATATGCTGAAATGCCATAGTTCTTACTCTATGCACTCAGGAAGGGCATTTAAGAATTTGAGCGTTTAATGGTATAGATTACATGGAAAATCTTACATGGAATAATATTTCAAATATACATTTTTTTGTTATTGCCAAATGTCTTACAGGGTTTAATAAGTACTTTTCCTACTTTTGTTGTATTACTGTTTAACAACCAAATTAATATAAGATGTCACTTTTTCATCCGGTAATTTTTAAACCGAATGACAAAATTTCTTTACAACGTCTTGCTTATTTTCTGCGTGTCCTGTACCTTTAAAAATGAATTAAAGGTCGATTCCTTCCTTTCAAATAAATCAATGATAGATTGCAAATAAATGGATCAATACTGTCGCAGATGCCGATAAGATATAACAAAATGCATCCGGATTATTTTCTGATTTCGCAATGCTCCTGTGGTATCAATGTCGCCTTATTATCGAGTGTTATTTTGTTTTTGTCGATGAGAGATCTGTCGATCTGTTCTCTTTACATGTTTTTCAATTATTTTTTTATCAAGCATCGTTTCTTATCTGCCATCGTTCCAATGTCTACTTATGCAGATGTGATTTTCTTTAAAAAACCTTCAATAGGTTTGTTTATCCGTCATCATTTCTACTTATTGTCTATACACCGGTATTTTCTCTCCTCTGATAAGATGGCTGTCCTGATATATAAGCCAGTGTCGCGTTGTATTGATGAAAAGTAATGCTTTATGAGGCTGTGTAAGAAAAACAAAGGCCTAACACCGCTGTGCACTTGCTCGATAGAAGGCTGTTTCTCCGATAATCTTGTGACGTCCGGAATTATCGGCTCAACTGTTTCGTCCTAGTACAATTATTTACATAATCTTTACAACACAATGTTTACTACATCTGGTACAATTAACCTAAATTTTTAAAATCGAAAATTTATTGTATGTTTCCGGTCTATGCATATGATATCACTGAAATGAGTTTCAAGCTCAATAACGAGTCCTTCTTTTATCAAGCACACACTATGATGTGACTGACTACTGTTGAATGAACGACCGTTAGTACAATGGTCAGTAGTGAAAATAACTGATTCCTAATGATTAAAAGTTAACAGGTATATAATTAAGTCGAACAGAAAACACCTATCAGCAGCTGAAATTTACGGTGGGTGATTGGTGCATTCCGTCTTATCGCCTCGAACGGACGAGATTTGAGCGGCCGCGGTGGCCAAGTGGTTAAGGCGTCTGGCATTCTGCTACCACTACCGCTAGCCTAGCCCTTCACCAATGGATCTCGGGTTCGAGGCCTACATGAGGCAGTCGCCAGTAACCAGGTACTGGCCGTAGGTCGGTAACTCCATCACCAAAACCTGGCACATCCTTAAATGACCATAGATGTTAATAGGACGTAAAACGAAAAAACAAACCAAACAAATGGACGAGATTTGACACCTATGTAGTTCCGTCATGTACGAGCAGATTATCAATTTTCGGGGTGATGGAAGAAAAAGGCTGGAATGAAGAAGCGATAAAAAGGACAAAACGTCTAAAATTAGTCCCCAATCGACCGGATCGACTTTCCTATCTTATCGAACTCGATGATTGTCAAACTCAATATTTATAATATCCAACTCAATTTTTATAAGTCATTTGAAATAGATTTTTGTACCAAGAATTGGCGTTTTTCGCTATAGGCAACCTATTTAGTTAACTAAACATTTAGCAGTCGAAGTAACGTTATGAGCCATACATGTGTTTTACTCTATTTTGACGTTGTACTGTGCATTATCTTGCGGTGTTTGTTCATAGTATAAGAATTGGAGGAACATCTGTCCATGACACCCCCCCCCTCGGTATTTGGCATGGACACTACGAAAAAGTCCTAAACCATGTTCAATTATATCCTTAATATTTCTACATGTGTGTCAGTTACTATTGACTATGACTATGATTCGATTTTCCTGGCTATAACGACAGAATGTACACTGACATCAATAAATGACCAGCACAATATGTGGGGCGTAAAGTAAATGTGTTGAATACTCTGGCCTGCATCGCTACATGTCGGCTACCGTACAATGATAGATAGGAAAAGAAGATAGTTTGACATTCAGCGCGTGAATGCTGATGACAGGTGTCGGAATCAAATCTCGCGGGACACAATCTCGTCTGTGACGAGATTTTCAGAATTTATGACCAATCTATCCATGCTGCTTTTGAAGCACAGGTTAATGTCTGTCTGTAAGTATATTCATCACGGAAAAGAAATAATCGGATTCCAGCCTGAAATATTTAGCAGACGACCCGAGATTTATACAGACATTTTGGTGACAGTGTATCGGTATTGTGGCAAGAAAATTAACCAGTTATTCATATGTACCATGTCTGTAATATAATCTGACCAACAGCTTTATCAAAACCAATCGAGATTATACCGACATGAAAAGACATATGAGGATAGCGAATACTAGTGTAAAATCCTAATTAAGATCCTTGTAGCTGAGATGCCTATACCATATAAACAGTTCATGTGGTCCAGAATTTCCTTTCCATGTAACAATAAAATGATAAAAAATGAGTTGGCAAATATCTGCTGAATGCCAGTGAAAATGACATACTCATCATTCCATAATCCTTCAACCTATCACGATTGATGTAATTTAAAACTAGTTCCATTTGAGTACCAATTTCATTGTCCTTCATAAAATATATTCGTACATGAATACCAAAAATATTGTAAAATTGTACATAATTCATTCAAATCAATTCTATATCAGAGTTTATGGGCTGTCAAATGGTTTAAAAAATATAGTATAAATGATGGGCTGTCTGTGTGACCATAGCAACGCATTAAGTATTGTACTTTGTTAGTAATAAATACACCTTTTAAAAATATCTATCGAACTATGTGATAAATAAATAGCGTGTACCATGTGGTGTTATTCTTATCAGTGACACTGAAGTGCTTAAACAACTGTAACACTCATCCAGTATTGGGACATTACGACAATTACCGGAAATGGCCGACTCCATTACCGGAAGTAAGATTATAACACTTTTATGGACCAGATGATAGGTATCGGGAAACGCTGGCACGTTCATTTAATGGTTATATTGGTACGAATCATGAAGTCCGCACTGGATAAACCAGATGTTTTAAACACCATTGATAAATTCTATGCATATTTTTTCTATTATTTCGATAAGCTAATTGACGTTGGTATTATCATTACCTGTCGTCTGCTGTGATGCCGGTCAGAGATTTTGGATGTCATGGTTTTACTGTGACTATATTTTATGACTTCCTCAATCCCACTTGGAAAGACATAATGTATAACCGGGCGAGCTAAATAGCATAAACACATACATGTGAGATTGTATCATATCTAAAGTAGGCATACACGCTTTGTACTCAAGCCACCTTTGTTCTAAATACATATTATTTCCGACAAAGCAAACATTTTCAGATGGAATGAGAACGAATATAAAACAATCATATACTATAAATATGATTTACTGAAATATGTACAAAAAAATACATTTTATACACAACACAGATTTGAAAAAGGAAAATGCCGCAATGTTTCACCGTGCAGGCATGACGTCATATTATTGTTACCAATGGCAACACACTACGAACGTCGTCAACTTTAAAAATTAAAATGAAAATGATGCGTTTTTTTCGCCGAAAACCCCCACTAGTCAGGTCATATAAGAAGGATTTTTTCGCCGTAAAGACTGGCGGAGTAGAGGGAGAACTTGATTTGCGATAGCTAGATTCGACTGTTAACTATGTCTTATTTGGTATGATTTATCCTCTGTCTGAGACATACAGTCTAACAGCTTTGTTCTCAAATGACACTTTCAGAGAAATATTACAAACGTATTCAGCACTTCTCCCTCCAGTGGGTATATACTTTTTACCTTAACTTAACTATCAAGATAAGAGAATGCTAAATGCGGAAGGTACTTACATTTCATTTCAAGGACTATCTCGATATAACGAGGACAAATGTCTACGGGGATCAGACATTAAAATAGTTTATCTTCTCTAATATATTGACACGCAAATAAAAGTCGAGTTTCTGCCGTCCAACACAACTACAAAACAACACCGTTGGGTCACAAAGCGTCAAGAAAAATATACTTGTTTCAGAAGATTTCCCTTCGATAGGCCAGTAAATACCATTTAAAAAAGACAGCCGAAAAGTAGGAGGCTGTGCTTATTGCGTTGGTTAAAGGTTAAACGTAGCTGGAAAACTCCTTATAAATGTTACTGTCGATCACTTATCTCCCCTTAGCAATATTTCTTCCTGAAAAGCGACAAACAGCGATTGTTAATTCTTGTACTAATCCAAAATTCCGTTTGACACGACGGACCCATGCTGACCAGTCAGTGTTTTAAGTTTCTTTACTATTTCGATGATGTTGGAGATTAATTTTCAAATTTCTGCATTTAAATACCATAATCTTAGCTAGGTATTATCGTATAAGTTAAACGATATCGATTTCAGAAATTATAGTTTTAAGATCATGAAGAATTTCTCTCGACATACCCTAAATGTAGGGGAGAATCTTCTTTTCACTGTTAGTTCTTTAATATATTCTAAGAATTTATTCCTAAAAGTCGGAGAAATTGTACCTCTTGGGGCTGTCAGATTCGTGTACACAAGCTACTACATTTATATAGAGGATACTAGTATGGTAAGATACACAGGCTTTACAGTGTAATTATACAGTCAAATACACGTAGACAGTCGGCTTTACAGTGTAATTATACAGTCAAATACACGTAGACAGTCGGCTTTACAGTGTAATTATACAGTCAAATACACGTAGACAGTCGGCTTTACAGTGTAATTATACAGTCAAATACACGTAGACAGTCGGCTTTACAGTGTAATTATACAGTCAAATACACGTAGACAGTCGGCTTTACAGTGTAATTATACAGTCAAATACACGTAGACAGTCGGCTTTACAGTGTAATTATACAGTCAAATACACGTAGACAGTCGGCTTTACAGTGTAATTATACAGTCAAATACACGTAGACAGTCGGCTTTACAGTGTAATTATACAGTCAAATACACGTAGACAGTCGGCTTTACAGTGTAATTATACAGTCAAATACACGTAGACAGTCGGCTTTACAGTGTAATTATACAGTCAAATACACGTAGACAGTCGGCTTTACAGTGTAATTATACAGTCAAATACACGTAGACAGTCGGCTTTACAGTGTAATTATACAGTCAAATACACGTAGACAGTCGGCTTTACAGTGTAATTATACAGTCAAATACACGTAGACAGTCGGCTTTACAGTGTACTTATACAGTCAAATACACGTAGACAGTCGACTTTACAGTGTAATTATACAGTCAAATACACGTAGACAGTCGGCTTCACAGTGTACTTATACAGTCAAATACACGTAGACAGTCGGCTTTACAGTGTAATTATACCGTCAGTTACATGCAGACAATAAGCAGTTATGCATTGCAATAATATCATCCTATATACTTGTATTTATACATATAGTAAAACGGGATACATGAAATAACACCACAGGTACATTATTGCAATTTCTTACAATTAAAAAACAGTAAAACCCCACTTCCTCGAACTCGGTTTACTCGAATATCCCTCATTCGTCGAAGAGTTCGTTTAGTCCCGATCGAGTACGTGCATAATTATTCTTTGTAAAGTAACTTCGTATTTCTCGAACGAAAATTAGTCCCCGACTCTTCATGGTCATAGTATTATTCCTATCTATTCGTCGAACAGATTGTAATTATTACACAGAAGAACAATGAAATGAAGTTCGTAATGCTGGCCAATCGGTTCTAGTCTGGTTTGTGTTCTTTTTAAGGTCGTAGATTGTTTTCTTGAAAACTGATGCATGTCACCATAAAGGGAAAGATGTAACAAAGTTGTCCTTTATCGTTAACGCATAAAGACTCAAACAGGACAGGAGAATAGAAATCGAGGACAAGAAGCATAACGTTATTCACTCTGCTTAAAGCCGGAGGTAACTTTCGGATTGGGCCCTTTAAGGAAGTTAGAACAATTTAAAATGTATTCCCAATGATGGCGCCGATATAGTATTGCAAAAAACAATTTTCATGACCGATAGATCACTGTTCCTTATCATGAAACCTTGGGGTAAGAATTTCCTTAACGAAGATGCAATCGTGAAATACAAAAACACAATAAATATATAACGTTCGTGTATAACCATTTGATGAAGTAATTGAGTAAGCTACTCAACGAGAGACAAAAATGCCAAATAAATTGGAACTCTCTCTCGTTTGAGATAAAAAAAACAACAAGGTGCTTGGACTCTCAATACCCGTTTTATTACCAATCTTAGTAACTTGTATGTTCTGTGTGTGGTTGTAATTACCTAGTAAGTTAGTGTAACTTGGAGAAATGCATCATCTACGGTCTGGTTTACATTTTCACATAATGAATTTCCAGGTAATTATGTTACGTTATGGTCATTTGACTGTTGTAGACGTCATGAATCTCCCACAGCGCCAGTTTTACCTCTATAAAGTGGTGTCATACCTCGGTAGTTAGTTCTGCCATGTAAACTGATACTCACTCTAAGATTAATACGCCCTGTAGGTACTCGAGAACTAATAAAGGGACTTATTACTGTTGTAATAAACATACACAATGGATTGGTTATAACGAACATAAACACATTTTCTGCGTCTCTTTTATTCACACACAGTGTCCGAAATGTGACTTTGTCTTTGACTTAACGGAGCAAGAGTGAGAGAGTTCCAAGTGTAACATATTTTGAAACAATGCATTTAAAACACATATCCGTGTTCTTGCAACATCATTAGTCAAATGGAGATGATATCCACGAAAAGTGGGTCAGTCAAGGTATATTTGTTCAATGGTGAAATGTCGTTACTTGAGTGCGGTTGTGTACGGCAGCACAAAAGTATTCTGACATTTAGTAAAGACAAGCGATAACTTGACCAATATTTCCACGCTTTGAAGAAAACATGTTATACATTAGGTTAGAAGCCTATGTAACGGATTAACCGAAGTTGTCCTCCGATTCGGGATTCGAACAATTACGAAGCTTCGAAAACCATGAATTTCATACTTTCAAACGCATAGGACCTAGTGGTAAAATCAACTGAGACTGACCGAAGGTTAATATATTGTGTGAATGGAATATCTCTAAGATTGTGTGTAATATCAAAGAATGCGCATTTGGTTAATGGCAATGTCTCAAGACGTAGGTATACATTTTTGTTGATAATACCATTTGTGAAGAAGGCCAAATGAAGAGGTAGTCAACTGATAACATAATATTAGCTCTGTTTTTAATGAATAAACCAAGCAGATACTTCGTTTGTTCCAGGTGTAGCAATTACCGGAATTATCGGACCGATATAATGAGTAATGATGAAAATGTGAATAGGAAATTCCTTCCATCCATGTTTTGCTGACCTATCTACGTTTTACTCAATAAAACCCCCCCAAATTATTTTGATAATTTCTAGGAAATATTGTTTTGAAAGTTCTTTATCCTTAAAGAAAACAAACTTTGTTTTGTTTTGATGGCACGAACTGTGAAAATCTAAATAGTCCCAAAAAACTCGCTTTTGAAAGGCAAAACAGACTAAAACCAATGTGAAAATACAATGGTGTGTAAAGGCCTGCTGTGACGCCTAAAATAGGCTATAAGTAATGCCAATAGGGCACCTAATACAGACTAAGGTTAAAAAACAACATCTTAATTTAAAGCCAAATATGAACCCCCAAAAAAGATTCACGTTCAAGTAACATTTTCAATAGTCTTAAAAAAGATGCCTACTACTGTGGACAACGTTAATTAATACCGTGAAACCCCAAATAGACTAAAACGTCATTAATATTTGTGATGAAACCTCAAATCGAATAACATTGATACCCACTGTGAATAAGTCTCATGTGAAGCGCGCCATGAAACCTGATAGAGACTAACGTTAATTGCTTTTGTGAAACACTAAATAGCCCTATGTGAATGCCCGCTCTGGAACCCCAAAACGGCTAATCTTAATGTCCGCAATTGTCGTGATATACTGACGTCATCCGTTGAAGGACTTGTATGAAATTTTAATATTCTCCATTGTCTGGGCTTAATAGGAACCCAGCACGTAAATCATATAAAGGAACACGACCAATCTAATAGAAAATTCCAATTTGTCGTTGCTATCTTCGTATTGCCAGACATGCCTATTTCATCAGGTATTAAAAGGAGAGTCTTCATATTCATATATATTCAATCTAACCAACTATATACTGCTTTGTACTAAGAGACATTTATTCAGAAAGTACGGTAGACTTATTAAATTATCTTCTTGATCTTCTTTTATATATTTTATTCAATATTTCACATAAGTAACATATAGGACTAATTTTGATATATAACTGTGATAAGGTAATTATCATCGTTTTTAAGAATATCATTGATTTTTTTTTCAAGCAAAATCTAAAGATCTAAATTGCAAACTAGCATTATAAGAGATTTACCCCCATAATTAAAGATTTTTATCTTAAGATTTTAAAATGTCGATATATCAAAAAAGTCCATCACAAGAGCAGCGAAACTATTTGAAATCTTCTGTGAAGTGCATATGTTTTGCAATGTTCAAAGTAAGCCTAATATTGTAAGGAAACACAAAAATCGGGTATAGCGTCAAAGTTCACAAAATCTTATTGTAGTTTTTTTTGCTATATTTATGATCTAAAAACTATACGAAAAAAAGAAATCCAACAAAAATGTTGCTCATTAGATGTTCGATGCGTCGACTTTAAATGATTTGCGTTAAGTTTCAGTTACAATGGAACACTCTTAAAACTTAACCCTGAAAAATCATAATGCTTAAAAGTATACCGATATTGTATTAGATATCCGCTTAGCTTGTCAGGATAGGATATATCCACAATGTGTATTCTTTCATAGAACTTTATTGACTTCACTGATCGTAGATGTACCCCTCTGAACTTGAATTAAGGACACTAAAGAAGTATTTGTATCAGCCGCTTTTCTCGATTGCTATTTACATCATATTCGCCATAACGACTTACTTCTCGGCTGATTTATACGGGTACTGATTTTCCTCTTCTGTTCATTATCTTTTCCTTTCTTGATATTAACAGCTCCGCTTCTTAAAACTTATGTGTTACTTGTCGCAATTTATTCGGTACTCACCGGCATGCTCGGAACATCACGGTTTCCAAGATAGATGTCGAATGCTTACGGACACACTTACAACAAAAGGTTTCGAAAGATGTATATTCATTAGGGATATGCTATGGGCATGTTTAATGGTAGTCATCAGGACTTAGTTGGGAAAGTTTCTATTTTGTTCTGCGATATAAATTATACACTTTTTGATTTGCTCATTTGTCATCGACCAGATGTGTATATTCAGGACCAGGCTATTCCTTTGATTCGACTTCTTTTTACTCTCCTGCTGTCGTTGTAAAGCAGAAGACGCTTACCCTTCCGAACCATCTGGTCTTATTTTTCTTTTACCCTTTCAATGATCTCCATGTTTATGTTTCTTTTGTGCATATTAGTTTTGATTCACTGTTTTTTTCCACATCACGGTTCTCTCTCTTATTTCAACAGTTCATGAAAGAAAACATTAAATGCAAGCAAAATATTTCCATTAACTGATGGTTCACCAACCTATCCCCTAAACTAACTCGGCAGAAAAAGGATGCCGTTGCCACGGCAATGATTAGAAACTGAATACTTCGACTCGGGTTGCATTTAGATTTTTTTGTGCATATAATATGGAAAAAACAATAGTTTACAAACTTGCCTTTCTATGTAATCTTTAGAATAAGAGGAGGAAAATAATTAGTAAGAGGACAATCAGACACATATCTACTGGCCATTGAAAGGTAATATCCTTGAGTACGCAGTTATAAGATCGCTGTAACAGCGTATCCAACGGAATTTGTATAAGTGTAGTGGCATTGATTTATTGGTGCAGTGTACATGAGGAATTTTCAAAACCAGCTGACCCAAAACGGCTTAACTTGACTTTGTATGTAAGCATTGGTAAATCTGTATGTTGAGGGAAAATGCCTAGATAAATTGAGTGACAGACCATACCTTTCTAGTCACAATACTATATGCCGAGAAACAAAAATCCTCCTTTCTTTAACTCTCGAGGCAATTCGATACAATGTGAAAAAGTTTTCTTAAGAGAACAGTAAAAACGATGTAAAAGTATGATGTACTTATTACGATTTTATCAAAAATAGTTTCTCTCATACAATTTACGATGCTATACAATAGAATAAAATACGTGAAAACATAAGAATTAAAGGACCTTAGGTTCGGTGGACACAGACTATTCTAAATATCAAGGCCACAGGCGTGTTCTTTTAATTGTCCTTCATCATAATGTAGACCGTCCAATACGACTAAGACACGGTAACTACACCTTGATTGGGGAAGGCGCTGGATAGTTATATTCATATCGAATCTACGCGCATCTTTCTAAGTATTAAACGTATACAAGAAAGCGAATCCGCAGCTTCGGTATCTAGTTTCAAATTCATGATTTATAAGGGGGAAGGGTAATCTGTGATAGTGGTTAAAATTGTCTTTCCTCCGTTTATGTTTCTCCATACTTCCTGTTTGTGTCTGTTGGTGTCAAATCAAAGTTCGTTTTTTGCCTTGTATATTGGACCTATACTCACTTTAAACAATTTTTTCTTTCGTCAGAAATAGAAATGTACGTAACAACACTACATCAGCGTATCTTAACAAGGAAGTAACAAATGGTAAGGTAGGGTGAACGCAAAACACAAACATGTGATTGTACTTGTGAAAATTGGAAATAGATGCAGTGTGCCGAAAATGAATTGCACTTCACCATACAGCTGTTTCGTCTTTTAAGGACTCATAGGTGATAATAGGGGCCAAAACCAGGAAAAAAAAAGGTCTATACTACTGTTGAAACAGAAGGGGAAGTTAATAAAACCCCTTTATGATATGGATTTGAAAATAATTCCGCACGTCTGTGGATCACGTACTGCTGTGGCTACGACCATGGCTATCAATGATGTCAAGGATGATGTTAGTGTCAATTCGTCAATAGACTTAATGGGAAACCTCAGTAGGGCTTCGACGTGTCGTACCAAGCTAACGTGCTATGTGATAATTTTCGCCAGTATAAGTGGCTAGGCCCACTGTTACGAATCAATGGTTTATCACCATAATTTGATACTGGATTAGGAATAATTGCTTCGGTTTTTAGATATAAGATTCAGAGAGTAATGATCGACAGATATGTTATAGTATACGTGTTATCTTAATATCCCTGCAAAACACCAACAACACAACATATCAATCTAAATTATAAGATTTAAAAGATTGTGAAGCAAAATAGAAAAAAAATCAAGAGTCCGACGATCAAGAGCAACTGGCTTGAAGCAAGGAAACACGAGAAATAAGAGACCTTTTTACACCCGAATCAAGGGTAAACGTTTAAGGTATTATACATGTATTGTATTCACGTACATTTCAATATAAGGATCACTCCGCGGATGCAATGCCATGCATATATTTATCATATCAAAGTGAAGGCATCTTTAACATACAAAAGATGAAAATATTGTGTGTATTACAGTATATCATATATCCTGAGAGAACATATCCTGGAGAATTCTCATTTAACGAACCAATTTGTCGATGCATGTTGTTCAAATGTATTATGTTTTGGTATGGTATTGAGTAAGCAGAAACGAATTCCCTACAGGAAACACATGGATTCCTCTTAACGTAAAAAAGGAGAAATAAATTTGTTTCGTAGCGTCAACATTCAACAGCATATCTGCCCAAGGATATTAGGAACCATTGAAACACGAAAACAAGAGGAAGGAAAACGTGAGGCCCCAATAAAGAAAAAAGGACGAAATAAAGGTTTTCCAGAAGGATAAACAATTCCCGTTTGACATCTGGCAAACGTCACACGTTGCACGTTTGAAATATAAATAACTGATATATATAACACGGGTCGAATACCACTGGAAAAAAAGGAAATTTATAAAGTCATAACCAATATTGTATCTGATTCATTTTTTTAAAGAACATTTCATTCTTTCAAATTGTTTCAGTAAACGAATCAACTGATGAGAATAAGAATTCTGCCAAGAAGAAAATATCCTTCTCAAGTACAATCATTTTACAACTCGCATATCATTATCTAACTGTGATATAAATGGATTTTCTAATTTGTAAATAATTGGAACGGAAATAAAATATCCAATTATAATGTTAAATATCAATAATTTATTATGTTTCATTGTCATTGATTTAGCTTTAATATCATACGCAAATTAGAGACACAATTCCGATCCCGTGGGCGGTGAACTTTAATCAGAATTAATATAATAGCTTCTAGAAGTTATAATCAGCAGTTAAAATCAGGACTGTTGTAATATTCTATTCATTAAGTGTGTATTAATGTGTATTTGCTTTCATACACCCGGTCATTTTATATATAGCTGAAGGTGGAGACTCATTATTTTTTAATTGAGTAATTATGTAGATTATAGCATTCAAATATTATATAAGGATATCTTTTCATTTCTTTTTGTCTTCGTGATATTTTCTCAAATGCAATAAAAAAAAAAGAAATTATCTTTGAAAACAGATTTTTTTTTTTAAGAAAGTCGGTTTTTTTCATACCATCACGGCGTTTATAAGATATTTATTCAAAAACACGAAATGTTCTAGAGAGCACATAGTTGATATTGACATATTACTCAATGATGAAACCTTTTCAAAAAAAAGGAAAAGTCTCTTCGAGGAAGCTTTTTTGAACGATCGAACAATTAGCAATCAGTAGTCCAAATGTGAAGATGTGTTTGTTGTCTAAAAGTGACGTCATATTATCTTTTATAATTTACCGCTACTTTCTCATACACATATATATAATTCATATAACTACAAGCATGTCTTTGACCTATTATGTGTGTTTGTTATCTGTTCACATCATTGCAAAGATCTACGACATTTGGTCATGGTCAATGAAACAATGGATACACATGTAAATGGATATTTTGGATGTACATACCATCGAAATATGAGGTAGCTAAAAATAGTTCCCATTATTATGGAAATTGTCTATTTTTTATAATAAAAGTGGTAGAAAGTAGTTCCTATGAAAAACTGACATAAAAATACATTCAAAAGCTAATAGGAATATTTTAAAACCACATCATCAAACGCAGTTTGTGCTAATGCTTTGACACTCCCGGTTACATATATTCTCTTTTCCTCTGGTCCTCTTAAATAACGCCTTATAACTATTCTCAATAAGTAAAATGTACTCTTCAACACTTCCGTGTGTCGACAAGATCAGGAAAGTACAACATTCCTTGGGGAAAGCTTTATTTCCTGAAAATCTAAATTATCGGAGCCTCTTTTGACTTTACACTGACAAGTGATTGCCACTAAGTTTGTCTTTGGATTTAACGTTACCCATGTTAACATTCAACGCGGCGATATTTCAAACCATAAATTGTTACTTTTATTTCACCCAGTAAATTTTGAAAGTTGAAATTGACAGTCTGCGTGAAAGGTTGTCACGTGCTTTCTGTAAATTTATTTATAAATAGACTTCCATGGGAACCGTTAACAAGGAAATTGTTATTATGAACTCGATTTTTACTTCCAAAACCTTACCCAGTCTACCTTTTCTCCTCAAAATGTGGCAACAGCTGGGAAGGTAATTTGTATCTTTCCCTCTTTTATCATATTTTGAGATTGGTTTGACTGTAGATACGGGAAAGCTAAAGTAAAATCCGATAATTTAAACGAGTAGTTACTTATCTGCGTATAAATGGTATTCCCAATAATCCATCGTATGAACTCATCTATGGAATTATAACTTTCAAAATCTTCTTTTCTTAAATCCCAAGAAACCTAGTTATATAAGCAACCAGAATAAGCTAATTAAAACACATATTCGAGTAATTGGTAACACTGAGTAATATTCATGCACTACGTTAATGGGAAGAATCACAATATTCAACTTATAGGAATCGAGAAACTATTTAGTTAACATATGGAACATTGTTGCACATATTATACCGTATGTAAGAAAATTTCGAATATGCATTATTTTATTTGATGTCTTGATTACGCTTGTAGTAAAAGTATATTTATTTGTTAATTTTTCGATTCCTGATAGCAAGTTTATAAAAATTTCAGATTCAATACAAAAGCACCTGACTACAAATCGAGACATGATATGTATATTAGGTCGCTAGAGCGAGAGTGCCTTTCTGTAACTTTGTCAGTTTAACATGCTCCCTGACAATCAGCGAGCCACTTTAACATGTTTGAGAGGAGCAACATCTTGTATCTGCGCTTTCCTCGCGCAGCAATAAGTGCACTGACATCACTTAAAAAAGACGTCTTAGAATTAAAGTGAACCAAGAACGGCGTGTGGTATATTAAGTGTGCTTCGTCATCAAGGCAGTGTCATCAGTCGAGAATTTAAAAAGTGCTAGTCGCAAATCACGGCCCATTTACAAAGTAGATTTAATGAAATTGAGACCACAATGCCCAACTAACAACTTTTAGATGCAAACGTGGATATTAAATAGAAGTTCTAAATTATCGCAATTGAAAACAGAAAAATAATTGTGTCCAGGCGTGTTTAATTGTGAACAGTTAGGCCATAAGATGTTCTACGAAATGTATATTTCCTGACATATGAGCTGAAGTACATCTGAATTATATAAATAGTCTTTAGAATTGACCTTTCTGGCCAAACGTTGAACAGTTAATGGTCATGATAATATAATTGACTTTTTTTGTATAACAAATGCTGTGTTAAATGAGTCCTAATTACGATGAATGTAACAAAGGCATTTCCATCGCATGGTATGCTAAATTTTATCTCACATTGTCTACGATCGAACCCATGGTTTCTTAAAGACCATCAAGGAAGTTTCCCTGGATGACCGTTTTTCAGGTTAGGTTAATCTTCCATATGACTGTTATTTGATATTGAGCTTGTTTCTTGTTCTCTTAAATATATTCCTCTGGCGATTTCGGAGAACTCTTAATAGCACAAGAACATATGGCGTAATGATTTTTATACTACATTAATGCGAAACGTTGACTTCCTCAGCATGGGTTGACAGGAATAAGTATCATAAATTCAAGTAAGCGTTTTTTTTTTTATACTTGGTGATAGGGTATGAAGTGCTGGCATGGGGAAACCAATAACGTACTAAATAAAAAATAGTGTGTTTGTGTCAGCTTACACTTTGACTATATGAGATGTATTGACGTATACTGTGAAATAAAATAAATGATATACAGTAGGTAGCATTGTCGACGCATATAATCAAAAACTCAATCAAGTACCCAAAACTCAAACAAGTCTAGAAGAAGCAATTTACAGATAGTTTCCAAAATATACAAGGTATGATTTGTATATGGTCTTTAAGAAATTGAGAGTTTCTACTAGATGTTTGCTAGATAATCGTATGGAGAGTTGGCGGAGAACAACAGTTTGAATGAAACTGAGAACACAATGCTCAACTAACAACTATTACCAGGCAGAGAGGAAGGCTGTGATGCAGTCGTTACCTTAATTACATTGGTGAACAGAATTGTTAAACAACGAATGCTGGAGAACATTTAACGAACATTTCTTATCGAATCACACAAAGAGCTTTGCTCCCATAGAGGTATATCCATGGAATCCGTAGACGAAAAGAAAGCACAGTCTTTTACGCCTGACAGTTTCTAGTAGATACAGGTATCAATAAGAGTTTAATCGATTGTCGTTATGATATGGTTGTCTTTATATCTTCACTAATGTCCTATAACAGTTGTCAATACGGTAAATCCTCGATTGCTCACAATTAAGATTTACATTAACCTTTAACTGAGAAATGATTTATCCGGAGATGTTTAATTTACCGTGTGTGTATTACAGTCAGTCGACCAACAAAGTATCCAGTTAACATTGATTTTTATGATTATAAATATAGACCTTTGTATTCTACGTTTTTTCGTAAGTATTATTTTATTTCTGATTTCTGTAGCTTAACGTTAATTGACTTTTTTTTTATTTTTCGTAATTCCATACGTAATGGAACTGCCTACTTCGGTTTTAGAATATAACATTCAAGAGCCTACTGAACACGTATTGATTCCGTTTAATTGTATATCTGTATAGAAATAAAATAAGTCTCCTTTTATTGCAGGTTGAAACGATGTTAAAACATTGTTTAAAGACTATTTGCAGACTTCAGCATTAGGGCAAATTGTTTAATGCGTGTTAAGCACAAAAATAATCTTTAGAAAATCTTGTATATAGAATGGTAAAAAAACCTTTTTTTCACAAATAGAAATTGACACTTATGTGTAAACGGATTCAAACTGATTATCCAATCACACTACAAAAATATCTGTTAATTATCAGACGTCTCCAAAAACTGGATTTTGAAAATTGTGTTAACGATTTGTTAAGTTAATTAGACTGTTAACATCTGAAACCTGATCGATTTCCATGACTGACAAAATTAACACCTTACAGATTAGACAAAGATTTTTTTTTATATTTCAAGAAAGTTATAAGATTACTGCATTGTTTGAATTGCCTAAAACTGCTTAATTTCAAACAAACAAGGTTGAAATTGTATTGATTTGATCAACTCTTGTATTAGATCCAATTTAGCTGATCACGGTTTTAAAATGCACTGTTGAATTCGTAAACACACACGATTTGATTTCGCATGCTTAATACATTGATTTTTAAAATGAAACTACACTTGATATCGTAAAACTAAATGTACGTAAAAATATATATATATATATCTATAAGGAAAAACAGAGCCTCTGAATCTAGAAAATATTGCTGAAGCGAAAAGGTGACGATGACATTAAGTATCAGTTTTCAAACACCACGAAAGAGAATCTTGTTACTGTTTTCTGCCTCTTATTTCGTGATTTACTCATTAGCAAATATCAGCGATCTGCGGAATAGTTTTTCAGTCTATCTTTTAACAATGACAAAACTCTGAATTAATGTTCCATTTCTCTGCTCTTTAAAATGTTCCCCAAGCGTACACAGCAACGAACTTTAGCGATAACGATATTTATTGACGACTAGTGAACGTTAGATGATTTTGTACATGAGGATGTTTTTTATCGATTTTAAAGTTCAAAATAATTATCAAATGCCAGGATCGTATGTATCATATGTTGGTTACACGTTAGAACAGTGATAAACACAAGAACGGGCTAGTAAATCTGTAATCTTAATAACTGTTACTTTATCTCTTTTTTTTAATGACGTTAAGATTAAAATAAAAACCAAAAGTGCAATACAGATATCAAAAGTCCAATTATCAAGAATTAAAACGATGACAATATATGAATGCTTGGATTTTATCCTAATTTAATGTAAAGAAGATAATGACCTATCTAGAACACTGTTTTTATATCTATTCTGACGTTTTAACTTTAGAAGTTACGGTCTTGATGATGGAAAATTTACATGTCAAATATATCAAACAAACTAGAAAGCTGAATTAAAAAGATTATACAGAACAAGCTTACCTTTCGGTGTTCAGGTAGAGGAGTTGTTCTTGTGACGAATGTTGCGGGGACCTCCTTAACCAGGTAACGTGTTCGTCGTGCTGTCGATTGCTTTAAAAAGACCTCTGCTGTTTGCATTCACATAATATAGTTACTGTCACCCTATCTGCAATGAAGCAATATATATATACCCATATGGCGCGCTGTAGACGCTACTACCAGAAATGGGCGGGACTTTGTGTCATTCCGCCCCCCTGTCCATACCATGTGGCGCTAACTGTTGAACGGGCGCGCCCATGGAGCGAGAAGTATTGACGATAAATATCGGTCGCTTGTTTCTACAGCCGCAAGCGCTTCAGTGACATCAATCGCTGTTCACGTATAGAATGTGAACCGTGCAAATCCCCATAGATTATAATCACGAGGAAGTCGCAATTTTCAAATCTACGCACGTTATGAATAATATATCATATTATTTCGGGTTAGCTGGACACTGATTTGTAAACGTATGGCTATGTTTCCAATTGTTTGCGTTGATAATTGTTCGTATGAGTATTATCTACTGTACATTTTGCTTAATCGATGGCAATGTCGCCAAAAAATGGCGGCCAGTGGCGACATCGGCGTGATTTTACCATACAATTTGGCGATTTTGTTTTTACATCTATTGACGACAAGCAATTCTCGGTTGGGCAAATGTGAAAGGTATATGGCGGGAAGGTGTGAATACATTCCTTTATTGAGATGTGGGGTGTATTATATCACAGAAAGAATGATTTTAAAAGTACAGGTTTAGTTGTGAGTACATTTTCGAACTGGCGAGTTTATCCAACAGAGATTCGGCTTAACCTAGTTGTCTGAATTAGCACAAGATGGATATATTTGTTTCTGGACAGTTCGTATAGGGTAATTGGTGACGGAAACACTAAGCAGACTTTCATGCCATTTTTACTGGGAAATCAGTGGCAGACTGACTAAATAAAGAAACTACCAATGACCTTACTTAGACAAAAAAATATGCATACGAAAGTGCAAACATGCCAACATGAAATTGATAAAAGGAGAACAATGAGGGCACACAAATCACCTGGGAAATTGAGAAAATGAAATAAATATACATAATCACTTTTTTTGTGTGTGTTAATTTGTGATAATTTATGATCTGATGACGCTTTAACGGTGTTGTTTCGATTTGAATGCATCCAAAAATTGTTAAGAATGATTATATATTGAGTTTTACCTTATATAAAAGACAGTCACAATATCAAAATAATACTGAATATTAACGATGGGCATGATAACGAAATATTACTGTATATAAACGAGGGGCATTAACACGAGGTTGACTGAATATCATAGAGAGGCGTTTTATCGAGGTTTAACTGTGTATTATACATGATATTATACCAGGGATTTTACGTACAATAAATACGAAATGAGGTTTAGGTTCAATCAGAACCTACATAATAGGACTATACACTCTTACATTCGTTAGGGCCGGGTGGCGCAACGAATAGCGCACCTACCTTTCACAAATTTGGTCAGGTTTGATGGATTGCTGATAGGAATTGAGAAGATTTTTGGACAATTTTCCTACCACATCACTTTCTCCGAGTACCTAGGTATCCTCAGCATCAACAACCTCTTCACTTTCATCAGGACAAATAAAACCGATTAATATAAGTTCCGTCTTTTCTTGATAATTATTGAAAAATAAAAAAGGGTATTTTAAATTTTAAATTAATAAGATATGCAACGGGTTGTCTTCTGTTTACAGGTTGCCGCTATTTTGCCTTTTTAAGCTAAACCTTTTACGTTAACATATCATTAATACGTTCAATTGTTTGGTGTGTATCTTATAAGTTATCAGTTTCATACCTGCCGTTGTAAAAATAAAAGTATCACAGCATCGATACAAATTTAAACCAAATTCAAGAAACAAACAACAATAGGAAATAAGGCACACCAAAAATAAATCAGAAATACAAAATTAAAACAGGCCCAACATACGGGACGAAAAGAGGGATCAGCAAAAACCTGTCCTGCACAGTATGTGAATCTTGTCCTTATACTAAGTACCTCCCATCGAAGTACGGAGTTTACCTTGTATTCGTGAGGACAGTGAAATAGCATTATAGCTTTATGGATAGGAAGTTTGAAAATGCATCAATATTTCACATATTTTAAGAAACAAATCAGATTTATATCAGGTATGAAAGTTAACACGATCTAAGATTTCATATTTCAGCTTCTGCTTCATAAATACGTATCAAAGGAATGTATGCATATTATTAATGTTTTACTACAGTCTTGGTTATCTCGATTTCTTCGTTTATCTTGAGATAAATTTTCTTTAAACTCTTTTCACTAAACGACAATTAGGAAAAAATGCTATAGATTTCACTTTACAATATCTTATATGAAGTAAACGGTTTTTTTGCTATCTTTTAAACTTAAATACAATATTTTGATATGGTATGTGTTCAATTAAGTATGCTATAAACATCTCAGCTATATATATAAATACATGTACATTGAATGGGTCAAATAAGTAACATCACCAGTAAATTCCCTTATAACACTGGATCCTTACAAACGTATGTTTGAAGGATTCAAATTAAAATTGGTCAATGGGACAAGGAAGCAATTCCAACTGTGTAGACAATATGATGTCAAATATTCGGAGCGATCCTCTGCTTTATCGAGACGCAGAAACACACAGAACACTAACATAACACAAAAACAAAGGTAAAACTATGATAAGGTATAACTAATATTTGAAAACAATAAGCCCCTCGGCTAGGGTAAATCGAGGCAGGATTAACAATGACCACGTCATGTTTATATACATGTATTCTCCATTAGTGTTTAATTGTACTGTTTTTTACATTATTATTGAAGAAAAAAATACTCTATGTAGCTATCGGGAAATCAAGAACTGTATCATGGCTACAGTTGATCAGAAGATCGTTTTATAACATGCGTCATATTGATGAGTGTGAGAACATTATGTTACCTACCGTCATTATCCTAGCCTGTTATAATAAACCTTTTTTTTTATATAATGCAAACAGTTGTTTTTAAGTTCTGCACGTTTAATAATGCAAGCTTTATGATGTAGAATATTCCATCGGGCTCTTAACTACATATATCATCAGTTCTTTTCTTATATTTTGTGCGTTTGTATTCCTAAGATCAAAAGCTTGCCAATGACAGTAATTTGCCTCAGTACGCTTGCACTGTCTCAAAGCAAAATGATAAAAATATTTCTTACCAACTGAGTTTGTCCATAGACGTTGTGATGTGGTATATATGATAAAATATAAGACACATAACAATTAAAATTTTAAAGTATTTCATACAGTAACTTACCGTATACAATGATATATAACCGAAATCTAAAGAATGCAGACAACTTTCCTAAAATGATGCTTTGTCGAATGCATGTTATAGCAGTATGTTAATGTGTATCGACGTTGTAGCACGCTTGGTCTGTGGCCAGAACCAAGAGTGGTACATTTTTGTACATTTATAACAACAGAGCATTTACCGATAATGGTTACGAGCTGATATTTAAATGTACGGTATATATGTTTTCTTATTGTAAAAATATCAGGATTATCGATTTCCATTGAAAAATATAGAATCGGGTATCATCTTGTCATCTTTTGTATACATGATCTTGTTCATATTCCTTCTATACAATGGTCTGTGATAATGCGTGTTCAGATTAAAAGTGAAGACCTCGCAGCCCTGCCGTGAGGACATGTGGTGTAAACTGGATACCAGGTAATATTTGCGACGTTTGTTTCACGCTTCAGGTTTTGCGTTGAACTTTAACTGCGAATTCAACATTACGGAAATAAGCCATTATTGCTTCTCCTGGAACATAACAATGCCCTGAATACAACGTGCATTTCCCAGTTTGGAAACTAACAACGAAAACACATCACAATATGTCGTATTTCACATATATTCGGTATATAGGTATTATCTACGATCTTACATACGGAGCTAAAAGCGAATCAATTACTTCGCAAATACGTACAATAGTTCACAGTGAATGTTAAAATACTTAGCACATCGTTGTGTATAGGAAAATTCCGTTGTATTCCGCTGTTTCTATTAACAGGTTTTCTCTCTGTATCGAATTTGAACTTTTGTCTAAGGGTGTTGACACCATCGTTTATGTTGTCATATATATACGTTTTATACATTTGATATAACTTTACACAGAATCAGCAAAACCGTAAACACGATATTGAGAGAGAATAAAAGAATATTTGACTAGTTACATTTGTACAACATTACATATTCGAAATCAATGCATTTTGGAGTTGGATAGTGCCGAAAATATAATTTGATAAATACGTCCTTTACAAAGGTTAAACAAGAACTTTTAAAGCAGTTTCTGCATTAAATAAATAGCAAGAGTTTTAATGTAACAGGTGTTAACAACACGAGAGAGTCGGGTGAGACGGGTTCTTTGTTGTACCTAGACGATCACAGTCTCATAGCCCTAAGCCGGGGTAGAATTAGCAGTGGTGAAACGGTATCTGTATCATACCTTATTTTCATCACTTAACAATTAGATAGTTATATATGAACAAACCCATTTTAAAGAGACCGTTCTATGCTTGGTTTGGTTTGGTTTTATTTTGTTTAACATTCTATCAACAGCTAAGTAATTCAAGGCGTGCCGCCTCCGTGTGTGTTATGTAAGGGTGCTTGCGTGTGTGTGCATGAGGCATGGTATGTTGGTATATTTGCCTCCTTATGATAGCGCGGATATATTGCCGAGTTACATCACTGAAATACAGCTTTCTGACCTGTCATATTATTCTGACAACGGGTGAACCAGTTGTTACCATTCCCCTAAATGCTGATTTTTAAGCAGGGAACAACAACTACTACTGTAAAGGACTGGAGAAGGAACACATTACCTTCCTTACCTTGGCGAACATTCAATATCAAAGCCAAAAGTGAGGTGTTGCCAAGCAGGGCGTAAGGAAATTAATCGCCTCTTACGGTACAAGCAGGTGTATTGTTTTCTTGATCCCCGACCTGTATGGGTTTTGTCCTATGCAAATAGACATAGATTCAATTGAATCAACCAGTGTTGAGGGGTACAAGGCTCATCCCCGCCGATTATTTTCTTAGGTAGGAGGACTTCCATATTTTATTTTTTAATCAGAAATACTTTGCAAACTCCTCCTCCAGATCCATATATAAGATTACACTATTATACATGAATATATTGGAAAAGTGAATTATGAGGGTAATAAATAAACGAATAATTGAATAATTAACCGTTTTCGCGGACAAATATACAAGTGTCGATATTTAAGTAAGGAGACATCTAATTTCTCTTCATCGTCATACACTGGGACAATAACTAAACATAAAAATCAAATATCTTACAGGGTCAACAAACTTCAATGTTTTAAAACAACAAGAAGACATTGTACATGAAACTTCACGTGAAACCCCCAGTTCTAAATAGATTATTAATCCCTTGATACACTTCTGAACGTCTTTTAAAAACAAAGTTCTGACTCTGAGCATTTCACAGAAATGCCTAGAATTACAAACAGTCGGTGTTTAAAACGAAATATATCTAATTTGGGAGTGTAAACTCACAATGGGACAATAAGTCAGTCTTCAGTCTAGTCATTATAGAAAAGAATCGTAAGAAAGACAATGGATTGTGTACATAAAACGAATTTTACATTTGATCAGGACAGACACTTATCTTATCTTCCAGACAGCGTAGAAATGTTCAAGGCTAACGATGGCCATACTTGTCTGTCCTTCACTGAGATCTTATCGGGCTGATATGGACAAATATTCCATAGATAAACTGTAAATCTCTTTTTAAGTGGAATCAATATTCTGCCACCAACTTGATTCCCGATTCTTACTTGTTATATCGTTAACAAATCTATGTATATATATATATATATTTGAACAATTAATGTTGATATAATTAGTCTGTATTACTCCCAGTGGGCAAGTAGACCTTCTTGCACGGAAAAGAATGACACAGTACCGTAAAAAACAGCGAATTAATTTAAAAAATATGATAATTTTTATGAACAAATAATCCCCCTTTTAATTCAAAACTACATCCAGCGTATTCCAATTTTGAAGAGGAAAATATGGAACAATAGGCACCATATGAAAAGTAAGGAAAGATTTTAACATTCCCGTAAAACATGTTTTTCAACATTTGTGGATACTCTTTCCATAGTACTGCAAAGTATTTAAAGTATACGTGAACAGTCTATCTTTTCTATGTATTGTGGTATCGTTAACTATGCAATTTTAGATTGTTCGGTCAGTCGTATGAGTTTGGGAAGTGTAACGTTTTTAAACTCTAACCAAGATTGTAAGAAAGTAAAAAGACACAAGTCTAACAAAATACAGCTTCAGGTACAATGTATTCTGTTTGAAGTAGAGTTTGGTAAAGGTCCAGTTATGGAACTGATGTGTAGGATTCATGCTTCAGATTTCAACTTCTCAAAAAGAATTAAAGTACAAATCATAATCAATATGTATACAAATTTGGGAAATATCATATCTCTTTTATTTGATATGTTTTAAAGTAGTGTAAACTGATTATTCGGGGGAATACCGGAAATATGTTGAAATGTTTTCCCAAAATTTCCATCAAAATGAAGTCAGTCAGATTGTTAATATGCGGACAATTTTGACTTCGTGACATTTTATTCGTAACGTAATATTTGACAGTTAAAAGGTAAAGATCATGGGAGATACGTATATCCTGTCGCTATTGAGCAGCATATTGTGAAATGTGAAAGACACTTTAACCCCCCCCCCCCCTTCCCGGTAAAGTATGGACTGTTAGAAATGTTCACATGACGTTGAAATATATTCGGTTTATTGTTTACTATGCCTTAACATCGACGTCGATATCGTTCCGACGTGTCTACCAACCAGATATTATTTATTTATTATTGATGAAACAATGATTGTTGTCAGAGAAGTGATCCTATTTGTCACAGAAATATCGATATTCTCTATCAGTATAGATAACTCCACAGATAAGTCCACATATAATAAACTGATAGGTGTTACTAATCTCGATTAAACATCTACCGACAAATCCTAACAAAAGCTCAAAATATGTAATTTTGGTGCAAATCTCGCATATTTCTGTTTCAGGCAAACAGATGGTTGTTTTTTTTCATCGAAATGGATGCTCCGGATTTAAGTTTTCACGTGTTTTGAGTAGCAAATATTTTATTATTTTGGTGTCATCGAAATGGTTGCTTCGGATTTAAGTTTTCACATGTTTTGAGTAGCAAATGTTTTATTATTTTGGTGTCATCGAAATGGATGCTCCGGATTTAAGTTTTCACGTGTTTTGAGTAGCAAATGTTTTATTATTTTGGTGTCATTGAAATTGTGTAAAGGGAAACGTAAGACACATATACAGATGATTGCACCTTCAAATTTCGGAACATTAATATGTAGTTAGTACAATAAGCCATAACTAAACTACATCACACCATAAAACTGTTTTGTCCTTTTTGACTCAACGGTGATGCAAGAGGAAAAACAATGGAAATACATAATTGGTTAAAGCTACTGTTGAAACTGAAGGGGAAGTGCGTAAAACCCCTATCATATTTAAATTTAAAATTCGGTGATGCTATGGGCCAAAATATTGGGAAGGTTGTGTTATTCTAAAATAGTATTTTTATTAATAAGATAGATTATCTGAGATATTCTACTTCTATACTTCCCAAATCGTTCAACGAAAGGAAAAAGAACAACTTGGAATACCAAGTATACATCTTTGAATGTAGAGCTTGTGACTTAGACAACGTTTGATATATTAAGTCGTTTATTCCTTAAATCAAATTCTCAACGTTATCTGCGACAGGAAATCTTACTTAAACAATTTCCCTGGAGAAGCAGATGCTGATGTTTGCTTTCACCTCGAGGTCTGACTCCTTGTACCTTACCTTTGGAGGGTAAATCAATACGATAACTACGCTACGTAATATTAACTACTATACTAACAGAACCGAGAATGTCCTTCACACTTTTGCTGTCATCAGTAACTGACTGCGGTATAAATAAACCAGCCCACACACATTTCATAGAGTTGACTGGGGTAAAGGATACCTTCTAACATATATCATAATTATTTTCAGTTCAAAACAAAATCGATTCATTTGCATGCTAGTAAAACGCTGATTAATATAGCTTAAAAAGTGGGGTATATTTATCAAAGTACACTCAAATCACATGCATCAAAAAATGGAACAAATATAGTTATGTATTAATGATATAAAGGAATGTTAATAGTTGAATTGACAAAATATGGACATTGTAATAATATAAATAAAATACATATATCAAGAAAATATCAGATCTTCACATGATTTTTACATAAACAATTTTGGTCATAACATTGATTTATACATGCAGCTACATGTTCGTTGAAAATTAGGTAGCTCGTGGAACTTATATTTGAACCATGTACATGGCCGCTTAGACGATTGACGTTAGGGAAAAGTGATTGTGTACATAAACATATTTTACGTCTGTTTGCTGTGAATTTGGGACATTACAATACAAACAGTTGCTATCACAGCAGTCAGATACAGAAATATCAACCGAATGCAGGAGTTCCTCACTCAATACTGTCATTTGACGTATATACTGTCACAAAACTGAAATCGTAGTCACTGCTCAGAGTGTGTTGTGTGACCGTACGTGATAACATGTGCGATATTTGAACAATACCTTCGAGTTTGTCTTCACAAAAGTGTAAATATCTGAGACGCTTCTTGACATTTTATGCATTTAATCAAGTGTAAATATGTGCTCAAACAGAAACCTGGAATGCAAACTCAGCTGTAAAAATACCCTCGTTTTATATAAGTTACGTTCAATACACTGTTTCCTTTCTGCTGGTGCATTTATCTTCCTAATTACACTATTTACACAGATTGTGAATTTGGATGTTAGATCAGATCATCGGGTAAACTACTATCGATTTAAATTCCTCTTAGTTCATAAATTGAAATGTGATGTAGAAACTACCACACTAATTAATGAAAAAGATTCCCTTTGAAAGCGATGATATATTTATCAAAGTGGAAAAAATAACTTACTGCGAAATTAATATCTTGTTTGTATGAATTGTTATCACTGTAGTCAAAGTGAAACGCTGGACATTATCTAAACTCTAATTCGTTAGGGATGGATGACAACAACGATTAGTGACACACAGACAGGAACAAGGGGGACAACAATAGGGTTTGAAGAGACAACAACAAGAACTGAGGGCTAACAACAGGACCCGAGGGACAACAATTGGAACTTTGGAGTCAACATGAATTCGAAACACAGCAACATGAACTTGGAAGACAACAACAGAAACTGGGGGACAACAATAAGACCCGAGGGACAACAATTGGAACTTGGGAGACAACATGAACTGGAAACACAGCAACATAAACTCGGAAGACAACAACAGAAACTGGGGGACAACGACAGGACCCGAGGGACAACAATTAAAACTTGGGAGACAACATGAACTGGAAACACAGCAATATCAACTCGGAAGACAACAACAGAAACTGAGGGACAACAATAAGAAATAGGGAGACAACAATCGGAACAGGAACAATTAAAACTGGGAACAGCAATATGAATTTGGGAAACAAGAACAGGAACTAAGGGACAACTACAGGATCTTGGGGACAACAATAGTATCCGGGAAGGCAAATAGGAAGTGGGACGACAACAACAGAAAATGGCTAGACAACAGCAGGAACAGGGGAGCAAACTACAGAAACCTCCAGCGGAACAAAACCAGTAATCAAAGTATAAGCGTTATCTGTAGCATATCTATCACTCGCATGAATGTCTCACGTTCATTTCAGGAACATCAATACGCCATTGTTGATATAAAATACGATGTATACGTCTTAGATAATGGTAGCCTGTTGGCCACAGAAGCAGCATAGTTAAAAATGTGGTAATGATGGCAACCGTAAATCACATGAAGATAAACACTTGTCAGGTAGAAATGTCCAGCTTAGAAGTATGAATGTGACATTTTAATTAAACTTAGAAATCTTAGAAATAAGAAAAAAAAACCAGATTGCCAGCAACAATTTCATTTAATGAAATATTCACGTATGCATTCAATACAGTTTACAATCATTTCTCTTTATTCATATTTTTTTAAAGAGAAATAATAAGAGATTATTTTCTGATAAAATATCACATTCATGTAATCTGAATCACCATTAGTCTGACGAACTATATGTTTAATAGTCACAGAGCATCGTCATTGATGACCGTTTGTGTAAATGCTGTTTTCTCCATCAGATGACCTTTGAAATTTGGCGTAACGACAGGTGCAACATATATAGAGAAAACGCTTCCGGTTTCTGGAGTACATTAATTTGTCACCAATTTTTTCATGTGTGTTCATGGTGTCTCCTCGGTACGTTCTTGGTACTGTATTAAAACGACACTGCATTAGAGAGGTATCAAAACCATACCTTCCCACATCTAAAAAAGAAAGAATACAAAACTGTTCAGTATTGTTATTTTTCATTAACTAATATGAACGCTTGAAAGATGAGTGTGAACCATGGGACATAGCTTAAAAAGTGCTTTTACAAGAACTTACATATTGCCAAATATTTTTGTGCATACCAAATGTAAATTGTGGTTAAAATGTAGATAAGGAAGCTATAGAATAATTGAGATGCTTTTCTAATTAAAAATGATCTTCTCTACCTAGTACTGCAATCTTGATTTATTTTTCCTGAATATTTGCACTGAGATGGGGATCCATGATGTATTTCTATTACCTATACTTATCCTCAGTTAGCACATGTTTCTCAATACACGCGAGGTATTTTCCCCTTAATTTGAAATACATGAAACACACTTTTGAACAATATTCTTGAATAACTGTTTTGCATGTTATACTGTACAACGAATCATCGACGCATCCACTCAAAAAGAGATAATCCCGAAGTCACGCAGCTGAAAACCCTGCCTTTAAGGTATCTATCCTTTATGTATATATCCCTTGCTCTATATACAGTGATCGTTAGGCAATTCATACATTTTTTACATTTAATGATAAACATTAATTACTACCTAACGAAAATAAGTTTCAAATGAATCAGACTTTCCATTGATTTCCTACTGAAATGTTTGATTTTAAATTAGATATCAAAGATTTATTTTATCACGTTTTGAATCGTTTGATAGAATTTAATTTGAGTAAAACGTTACAAAAATGTATGTGCCGTTTGACATTACACTAGGAACAAGCACATACATTTAGGAAAAATTAGAGAAAGAGGGGGTTAAAAAACAATTAATTTTCATTTCAGATTCGTTAAACGACATTTTAATCTTCGATTTTTAAAAAATTCCCATCGATCATATTCATTCATATATCTTTAAGAAATCCCCGTAACGCCACTCTTTTTCATATAAAAGAGAATTATCAGAGCTATAGGCCTCTCCTGAAATAAATCGCGAACGAAGTTACAAAGAGAAATATATTTCCCTATTCATTTTTGATTTTACAAACACAAAATGTCCTTGACTAAAGAAAACAAACTGGTTATAAAACAGATATATGATTAGACATGTCATTCGGTTGCTCTGATCGTCATTAATTTCATGGTTATTTCCCAAAACATGTCGAATGATGATATATTATTCAAAATTACCAATTTTTATTATTCACCAGGACAACACGTATACTTAACAAAATATACGTTTTAAGTAACAGTCAATATTCAACATGATAGTACACTGTATACAAATTTCGAAAAGACGATCGATTGATATGTACGTGTATATAGTGTTTAAGGGTGAAACATTGTTGTTCTTTTTTACTTTTCTTCCCGTCACATGTTTATAAACTGTCTTAATATTAGTGATAACATGCTGACAAAGCCCATACAGATATTAACCTATAAGATAGTGATACTGACCTAACCCATACAGATATTGACATATAAGATACTGATACTGACCTAAACGAAATAGATATTGACCTATAAGATAATGTTTCTGACCAAACCCATACATATATTGACCTATAAGATAATGATACTGACCTTACCCATACAGTTATTGACCTATAACATAGTGATACTGACCTAACCCAAACAGATATTGACAAATAAGATAATGTTTCTGCCCCAACCCATACAAATATTGACCAATAAGATAATTATACTGACCTAACCCATACAGTTATTGACCTATAAGATAATGTTTCTGACCTAACCCATACAGATATTGACCTAAAACATGTTTCTGACCTAACCTATACAGATATTAACCTATTTCATAGTGATACTGACCTTGACCATACAGATATTGACCTATAACATAGTGATACTGACCTTACCCATACAGATATTGACCTATAACATAGTGATACTTACCTTACCCATACATATATCGACCTATTACATAATGATATTGACCTTACCAATACATATAATGACCTATACTATAATGATACTGACCTAACACATACAGATATTGACCGATACCATAGTGATACTGACCTAAACCATACAGTTATTGACCTATTGTATAGTGATACTGACCTAGCCATCCTGATTTTAACTTTTAACAAGATGACACTAACCTAGCTTATAACATAATGATTCTAACCTAACCCATACAGATATTAACCTATAACTTAGCGATACTGACCTAACCCATACAGATATCGACCTATAACATAATGATACTGACATAAACCATACAGGTATTGACCTATAACATAATGATACTTACATAAACCATACAGTTATTGACCTATAACATAATGATACTTACATAAACCATACAGTTATTGACCTATATCATAGTGATACTGACTTAAACCGTACAGTTATTGACCTATTGCATAGTGATACCGACCTAGCCATCCTGATTTTAACTTATAACAAAATGACACCAACCTATCTTATAACATAATGATTCTGACCTAACCCATACAGATATTGACCTATAACATAGTGATACTGACATAAACCATACAGTCATTGACCTATAACATAATGATACTTACATAAACCATACAGTTATTGACCTATAACATAATGATACTGACCTAAACCATACAGTTATTGACCTATTACGTGGTGATACTTACCTAGCCATCCTGATTTTAACTTATACCAAAATTACACTGACCTAACCCATACAAATATTGACGGTGCGATAAAGGTTGTTTTCTCGAACCTATGTAAAAAAAAATAAAAAAAATCCGGCGATATGTATGATTTACATACTTTTCTGTATTATACAAAACATTTTCATTCTGTAAAATCACGTTAAGGGCGTTTAATATATTCTTAGTCCATATAATATAACACAAAATTAGAATTAACACGATATTTCAGTAAGGTATCATTTCCAACAAAACACAATAATCTGTGACGCCGATTGTGTGATCTACTTGATTTGATAAGAGATAATATATGTACATATGTATTCATAAATCTACAGTTCATCAAAGTGATCAACTACAAGTAAACACCTTTCTGATCATTGCAGAGTAGCAAGGGTCGAATCAGGATTCATCGGACAAACCCCTGTTCTTGCTTACATAGAACAACGCATCGAAATAAAGCGTAACAAAACTACCCCAATGATGTATTTTCCACGTTTTATTTTTTGCAACTTCTTTTTAAATTCAAAAGAATAAGTAGAAAGTGAAATTAATGTATAGGGAGCGATAGGTCATACCAAAGACATATACCCTCTGGTGAAATTCATCGTACATGATAAAACATGTACAATTTCACGGCCGTACCTCTATATCATCACCAGAACAAGACCTTTATTGTTAAATGCAAAAAGGCCATAAACGAACAAAGAACATAAGTTATTAAATCTCATCAGCGACGCGAGAAAAGTCGAGACAATTACCTTTCAGTCACGTCTGTCGCTAAATACCTTGTCAAGAAATCCACTGAGTTATTGTAGCACAACCGCGTGTAGGCCATGTCAATGTGTTACTTGCAGACAGAGGTTATTCAAAAAGGGGATTGCAAATATTCACCCTGGTCAGGCTTCTGACATCACGTCAAATTTCGCAAAATAATTTTTGAAATGAAATACCTGATTTCCACGTTTGATATGACGTTGAGACAAAGAAATTTAGTAAATATAGAAGAAAACTTTGACAGAATATAAAATGAAAACATGAAATGTTGACGCCAGTCCCTCTTTCGTGAACGCTTAATAAAACACTCAATAGTTTGATTTGATCGGGGTCTAACGTTCTCGCAATAATCACTGTCGTATGAAGACGGGCTATTCAATGATGTAGAAAGCAGCAAGAAGGATTAATACAAATGACAATATGATAGTTATGCTGAAATTAAATAAGAGTAATTAAAGTAAGAAATGAAACTAAAAATATTATGATTGCATTTTGGACCATTTATATGTTACTGTTAGCGAGTGTGAATGGGCAACTAATGACTGCAAAAACAAACAGAAATATAATTATTTTCTATTGAACTTATTTTGTTCATCTGATATCATTTTCCAAAACATTCCAATACTTTGTTTAACGATACTTTTATAATCTAAATGGAACTTAATGGGAAAAACCTAAAAATATAAATAAACACATTTCTGATGATAAACACTCTAAAGGACACTTTATTAATGATTTTTTAATAGTTTTGAACAGTTTGATATGAAATCATAGTTAAAAAAAGTCCATAAAAACTATATATGTACACATATTGGTTTGAAAATATTTGAAATTCCAATCATTTATATTTAGGTCAAGTATAAACGTGCGACGACTACTTACCTCAGCAGACGCAGGGTTAATGCCATGTTTACGTCATTATTATGCATACGCGAATTCACGAGATGTCACGAGAGCGGAATTCAAGGTATTGTTTACGCAATAAATAATGTCAGTGTTACTACACTGTAATACCCGATTCAGTTCTCACATGTCAGGTAATTATCTCGCACCTCTTAGTATTGCACAAACAGGTATTTTTTTCTCTCCTAAAGCACATTATATTGGTATAAGGCTTAATCGATCTACACTTTTGCGGTATAGGGCTGTTGATCGGCTTCCAGCTTTTATCTTTTTATTCACGTTTTTTTCTTTCTGCCCCGATCCTTGGTCCACCACGTTTTAACATCTTACGTGTCTGCGCTTATTTACCATTATGTAAAATATCAAATCCTTAACGGCACATACGAAATCAAATTAAATTCCTTTTTATTTCATATCTTTGAAACGATTTACTTCCTGAGTGTTGCATTAACGGAAAGTTAATAACTTTTGCTATGTAAGAAAAAAAGAAATGCCACCTCCTACATCCTCGAGATAGGAAAAAAGAGCGAATTTCAACGGCAAGGTTTCTATAAAATTTAAACCGTTTTTGTGCTTGCAATGTTTTCCTTGTCAATATTCATGAGAAAATAATGAGCATCGGGGGCAGCATGTAATTTAGAACATACCGTACACAAAACACTTTCCTGAAGATTGTCGCATGTGATTTCTTATACCGTGCACAAAACACTTTCCTGAAGATTGTCCCATATGATTTCTAATACCGTACACAAAATACCTTCATGAAGATTGTCCCATGTGATTTCTCATACTAAACACAAAACACTTTCATGAAGATTGTCTTATGTGATTTCATGTACCGTACACAAAACACTTTCCTGAAGATTGTCTTATGTGATTTCATATACCGTACACAAAACACTTACCTGAAGATTGTCCCATGTGATTTATAATACCAAACACAAAACACTTTCCTGAAGATTGTCTTATGTGATTTCATATACCGTACACAAAACACTTCCCTGAAGATTGTCCCATGTGATTTATAATACCAAACACAAAACACTTTCCTGAAGATTGTCCCATGGGATCTATAATACCAAACACAAAACACTTTTATGAAAATTGTCGCATGTGATTTCATATACCGTACACAAAATTTCTAATACCGTACACAAAACACTTTCATGAAGATTGTCGCATGTTATTTCTAATACCGTACACAAAACACTTTCCTGAAGATTGTCCCATGTGATTTATAATACCAAACACAAAACACTTTCCTGAAGATTGTCGCCTGTGATTTCTAATACCGTACACAACACACTTTCCTGAAGATTGTCGCATGTGATTTCTTATACCGTGCACAAAACACTTTCCTGAAGATTGTCCCATGGGATCTATAATACCAAACACAAAACACTTTTATGAAAATTGTCGCATGTGATTTCATATACCGTACACAAAATTTCTAATACCGTACACAAAACACTTTCCTGAAGATTGCCGCATGTGATTTCTAATGCCGTACACAAAACTCTTTCCTGAAGATTGTCGCATGTGATTTCGTATACCGTACACAAAACACTTTCATGAAGATTGTCGCATGTTATTTCTAATACCGTACACAAAACACTTTCATGAAGATTGTCGCATGTTATTTCTAATACCGTACACAAAACACTTTCCTGAAGATTGTCCCATGTGATTTCTAACACCGTACATAAAACACCTTCATGAAGATTGTCTGATGTGATTTCATATACCGTACACAAAACACTTTCCTGAAGATTGCCGCATGTGATTTCTAATGCCGTACACAAAACTCTTTCCTGAAGATTGTCGCATGTGATTTCTTATACCGTGCACAAAACACTTTCCTGAAGATTGTCCCATGGGATCTATAATACCAAACACAAAACACTTTCACGAAGATTGTCGCATGTGATTTCTAATACCGTGCACAAAACACTTTCCTGAAGATTGTCCCATATGATTTCTAATACCGTACACAAAACACCTTCATGAAGATTGTCCCATGTGATTTCTCATACTAAACACAAAACACTTTCATGAAGATTGTCTTATGTGATTTCATGTACCGTACACAAAACACTTTCCTGAAGATTGCCCCATGTGATCTATAATACCAAACACAAAACACCTTCATGAAGATTGTCGCATGTGATTTCTAATGCCGTACACAAAACTCTTTCCTGAAGATTGTCGCATGTGATTTCTAATACCGTACACAAAACACTTTCCTGAAGATTGTCCCATGTGATCTATAATACCAAACACAAAACACTTTTATGAAAATTGTCGCATGTGATTTCATATACCGTACACAAAACACTTTCCTGAAGATTGTCTTATGTGATTTCATATACCGTACACAAAACACTTTCCTGAAGATTGTCTTATGTGATTTCATATACCGTACACAAAACACTTTCATGAAGATTGTCGCATGTGATTTCATATACCGTACACAAAACACTTTCCTGAAGATTGCCCCATGTGATCTATAATACCAAACACAAAACACTTTCCTGAAGATTGTCTTATGTGATTTCATATACCGTACACAAAACACTTTCCTGAAGATTGTCCCATATGATTTCTAATACCGTACACAAAACACCTTCATGAAGATTGTCCCATGTGATCTATAATACCAAACACAAAACACTTTCATGAAGATTGTCGCATGTGATTTCATATACCGTACACAAAACACTTTCCTGAAGATTGTCCCATGTGATTTCTAATGCCAAACACAAAACACTTTCATGAAGATTGTCTCATGTGATCTATAATACCAAACACAAAACACTTTCATGAACATTGTCGCATGTGATTTCGTATACCGTACACAAAACACTTTCATGAAGATTGTCCCATGTGATTTCTCATACCAAACACAAAACACCTTCCTGAAGATTGTCGCATGTGATTTCTAATACCGAACACAAATTACTTTCCTGAAGTTTGTCCCATGTGATTTCTTATACCAAACACAAAACACCTTCATGAAGATTGTCCCATGTGATTTCTAACGCCGTACACAAAACACCTTCGTAAAGATTGTCTTATGTGATTTCATATACCGTACACAAAACACCTTCATGAAGATTGTCCCATGTGATTTCTCATACCAAACACAAAACACCTTCCTGAAGATTGTCGCATGTGATTTCTAATACCGAACACAAATTACTTTCCTGAAGTTTGTCCCATGTGATTTCTTATACCAAACACAAAACACCTTCATGAAGATTGTCCCATGTGATTTCTAACACCGTACACAAAACACCTTCATGAAGATTGTCTTATGCGATTTCATATACCGTACACAAAACACTTTCCTGAAGATTGTTCCATGTGATTTCTAATACCGTACACAAAATACCTTCATGAAGATTGTCCCGTGTGAATTCTAATACCGAACACAAACCACTTTCATGAAGATTGTTCCATGTGATTTCTTATCCCAATCACAAAACACCTTCATGAAGAGTGTCCCTTGTGATTTCTAACACCGTTCACAAAACACCTTCATGAAGATTGTCTTAGGCGATTTCATATACCGTACACAAAACACTTTCCTGAAGATTGTTCCATGTGATTTCTAATACCGTACACAAAACACCTTCATGAAGATTGTCCCATGTGATTTCTCATACTAAACACAAAACACTTTCATGAAGATTGTCCCATGTGATTTCTCATACTAAACACAAAACACTTTCATGAAGATTGTTCCATGTGATTTCTTATACCAATCACAAAACACCTTCATGAAGATTGTCCCTTGTGATTTCTAACACCGTACACAAAACACCTTCATGAAGATTGTCCCTTGTGATTTCATATACCGTACACAAAACACCTTAATGAGAAGATTGTCTTATGTGATTTCTAATACAAGAGCAAATTAATCTGTTTTACTATCCGTAGATGTTGTTTGTGAATAGTGTATTATGGTGTTTTGTGCAAGTAGCTTATATTAAACGTGTGTCAAGGGACAATTTATTTACGTAACTGCTGATATAAATCCACAAATTCGCTTCAGAAATAGTAGCAGTATATTGACGTTTAACTTCATTTTTTTTATTGTGTCAGAAAAACACCTGTTTAACATCCTAAAACGACCATTTACAATAAGAAATATGTTTTTATATATTTTCTATTTACAGGATCACATTGGCTGGACGATAAACTGCGTATTTTACGTTTTGTCAATAAAACATCGCGCACGTCTTTAGGTGCTGAGTCTGATAAAGTTGGACACATTGATTGTAAATTGATAAGGACTGGTAGATAGAAGTCTAGACAGTACATCAGAGTTTCCTTCATACGGCAACATAAAGCAGTCTGTAATATTAAATCATTTGTGCTGGGCTTGCTATACGGACAGTGTATTGCATCCGTTGATCTTAAACAGGTTAATCAAAAATGAAAATAATCATATAAGCATTTTTTCTCACTAAATGTCGTTATGTGTCGCTATGTCAAAAAAATTAAGGAACTGATACTATTAATATAACCTCAGACAAAATTAACGGAAATTAATTTCAGTATCAACTCTGAAGGAACATTACAGATGGTTAAGGAAGTGTAATTGTGGAACGTTATTTTGAGATTGATACTAGAATATAGACATACATATATTAATAAAATAACTTGTCAATGCGGATATGTAAATGTTTTGCAAAAAACAAGATGGCACTGTAACTAAGAGGTATGTACATAACCTGGTTTAAATCAATGTTCTGAAAATTCTGACAAAACTTCTACTTAAACTAACTAACTAGATAAATTAATAAAACAAGAAGATATTACCATATTTCCAATGTCCTATGTTTATAGATTGAAACCTAGTATCAGACGATAGTGATACAGGATTTCGAGAAGAGACAGCGAGGCTTAATAAAATCTTGAGGGGAAATGTCAGAAATCGGAGCTTTAGTATAAGAATATGTATATAACAAAGAGAGAAAGGAAACAGTACCTCTAGTTCTATATAATCTTAATGAGCGACAGTATTGTCAAAACCTGACCTGATTTCTGAAGAGTTTATGAGAAATCATGGCGAGGCTATACTACTATCAAAATTCGTTATTTGTGACGAACGTGTGTTATATAGAGGATCTGACACGTGTGTTTAGGTAATATTGGATTTATATTGAACGAGTTTATTAATTTCATGTGAAACGAGCCTTTGGCGAGTTCCATATGAAATTAATAAACGAGTTTAATAAATTCAATATTACATGAACACGAGTGGTAGATTCTATATATCATATAATTCGAGGAACACTCCAACATACATATTCTCAACACGTCTAATATATATAACGATGACGGACGAAAGGACGCATTACATGCATTTTGTTTGGAGCTCGCTGCGCCACAAGAAATAGTACCAGAAACTTGTCCCGGATTGCCTTTTGAACAAACAATCATTTAGGTTTCTTTTCATCAATCAATGTTTTAATAATTATCATAACAACATTAGTAATTTTTTATACGAAAACCATTCAACGAATTGGCATCTACGGAAATAGCAGTGACATCATATATTTGGCACAACGGCGCGTGCACTGTCAAGGTAAAGGTCATCACAACACACACAACCTGTCAGTCTGCACGTTTTAAATATGTACAGAGACTTGAAGTGATTGTCACTCTCTTTAACATGGGCGCATTTCTTTGGAAGGAGTTGTTGGTGAATGTGAACGTCGATGTTTCCGCTTGTCACTGAGCCGGAAAATATGCTGTGGAATCCAGAGAATTTCAAGTGAAATTTGAACATGCACATGTTGAATTTGTGTGAACCTAACACTCGTGTTCATATATATTGAATGATTAAATTCTTTTATTAATTTCGTTCTTTCACAGTGCCCCTGCCTCTGCCATCAATGCAAATAGTATATCCGGTAACTCGGTCAGACATTTTGTTTACAAACGTAGAAGTTGTAGTATGTAGGAATATGACATGATTTCCACGGTGACAAGACTTATTTGCATGTTTATTGTACGTGTGCTATATCGTTTTATTTTTTTATTGACGGCAATATTGCACGGAAATAGCCTGCATTATATAATAAATGTTCTTAACAGATGAACGTAACACACAGACATCTGACTGTTTCCTCTTTCGAAGACACATCGGTGATGCTAGGGGCAAAAACCTTGGAAATCCAAATAGGCTAAACTACTGTTAAAACAGAGGGACAGGTGTGTAAAACCACTTAATTATGAATTTAATGTTTTAAAGAGAAGAACTGGAAAATTTCAAATTATACACTCTGTAAAATGTGTATATTATGAACCCTGCAACTATTTAAAAGAGATAACTGTGACCATTAAGGTGACAGCAAACACGGGGATCAAATAATCAACCAGCAAAGTATACCAGCTTGTATCTCGAAAGATGAACTTAACAAACACACATATATTGGCACCTTTCAAATTTGGTGATAGATACAGAAACCCAAAAATGAATTGCACTGCAACATATAGCTGTTCGTCCTTCTATGATGCTAGGGGCCGAACAGTGGGATATCCCAATAGGATAACTACGGTTGAACAAGAGGGACAGATGCGTAGAGCCACCCAATTATGAAATTTAAAAACATTAAAGGAGACCTGGTACATTTCAAGTTAATAATTGTGTAAAGTGTGTATATTATAAACCCTCCCACTTCTCTTGATATGTGTATCAATGAGAAGTACTGACCAATATCATAGCCAGAATGTTTTACAGTAGTTGTGCAATACGGACCCAAGACATTCATAGCCAATGTTATCCACAATATATACCTGATATCCATGGCTAGGATATTTTCTATATGAACCTCAGACATCCATGCAAGAGTTTTCTTAAGTTGTAGTGTCAATATGTACCTCAGACAGCCATACACTAGTGCCTTTAATATGTACTACAGACATTTAAGTACCCTCATTGTTACTTGCTTTTTGTTCCTATTTCTGTTGGTATTGCTGAAGACTGATATACCCTCCTGAAATTCCGATAAAACACCAAGAAGATAGAAAAGAGGTTTCCTTTCCTGAAAGTCCTGGTCAACGTCAACTTTTGTGGAAGTGCTGATGGCATGACGTCTTCTGTGAATTATCGGAGCCTGTAGTTGTCTCTTGTGCCACACGCCAGTTAAATATCAGTTCATTGTATCGACGTCGTAGTACGTTTTTTCAATATTCGTTGACGCTGAGATATATTTTGCATGGTGTAAAGACGCTGTAGTATATTTTGTCCACGTGTAAAGACGCACTGGTATATCTGGCGCTGTGGTATGTTTGTCCTTATGTGTAGTTTGACGGTCTTGTATATATTTCTCTTCACGATGTGACATGGATGGTCTTGTATGTTAACACTGGGGTATATTTACTCGTCATATGTTAACGCCGTGGTTGTTTCATTTCTTTGTTTGTTGGCGCTGTTTTGTCACTGATGTTGTGGTCGTAGAATTTTATTTTTCCTGTCTGTAAAGGCTTGGCAACTTTTTGAAATTGTCTGCCAACACTGTGGTCTATTTCTTTCTTGTGTGTGTGTGTGTGTTACATTTTGTTAGTTAGTGTTGACGCTTTGTATTTGTTGCCTTTTGTCGTACTACATTTTGTTATTACATGTGTACTGCTAATATGGTATATTTTTGTTATTGCCTTTTAATGTTGTGGAATATAGTCATCATGTGTAGACCAACTCGGGTTATGCATTGCTAACAACGCATTAACGAATTATGTTATTTTTCAATGCTTGCTTACACTTTATATTTTTGATTAAAGATTTGTCTCCCTTATATATATGTTATAAAATGCTCTAATAACTACCCGATTATTATCAATGTATTCAGCGTATGATCAGTTAATCAATCTAGTTTTATTTTAAATAATATTTTACAGGTTCCTTAGGAACAGTTACGTAGGAAACGACTGAGTCTTCACCCTAAATGTCAATATATGTATATGCATTGTGTGTGCGAGCTATTGGATATTTCTAAAAATATATTCTTCATGTTGGTAGACATGGATTGCAGAAAGGTTCCTGTAGCACAACCGGATACGTGTAACATGTAGATGGGAGTAAGAAATGGTATCTTAATAAACGTCACACAACAATTAAATACTTTCGTGGTTGTGCTACAGGTACCTTTCTACAAATGTATATCTAGGAACAGTATTGTATAAAAAATATTTATCACAACAGCAACTTAACCCAAACTTTAATTTTGTATATTTGGTAAATATATATAAAATTAGTTAACAAATAAAATATGAAATACACGATTCAATATTTAAAACAAATAAATATGTAAATGGGATTAAAAATGATCCTCTTGGTACAATCGTTTTTGTTTTTAGATAATAATATATTTAACAAAAAATGTATTTTGAAATTTTTCATTCTCTATAAGCTGATCAGACTTGCAGCAGATTGGCCCAGGTATTAATTCTAATCATTTACCCAACTATAATATAACTTAATGAATTTGATTATGATATTGTGACATGCGTCTACTTTTCAAAACGTCCCATACTTAAAACTGTATTTATGAATTTGAACTTAGATTCAGTAAATTTAAACATAATACATTAAATGTACTCACTTATTCATGCATCTATAACTCTCAGGGTAACGATTATTAAAAGGGAAATTGTTTTATATGAAAAACATATTGACAAACCGAAACTACAACGTGTAAGGTTGCATGTACAGTTAAGTTAAAGTAAAGTTTTGAAATGATTACCAATACCAGGTTGCCTCTCAACTGAAATCTTATTTTCATATTGAAAATGTGCTCCCGCTAAGTTGTAGCGTCATTTTACTATTAAAAATATACAAAACCTTATATCTATATAGAACAAATGTCACTCTAAGTCACAATATTTCGGCCTCCTTACCTTCTTCAAGGGCGAAAGTCAACGTTTATTTTAAGTAACGTCCATCGTGCTTATTCGGAGGAAACGGAAATGACGTACAAATATATGACGTCACAATGACGTTATCATTTTCTGTAAAAGAGAGTTCAGATTTATTTTTATTTTATCATCACTAGAAAAAATCAAGATTAGTTCTGAATACCAAAAAGTATTTAAAACTTCATTCCAATAGGTGTGACCATTCGAAAAACGGTATACCAAAAAGATATGGTTGTGGTTGTATTGGTTCAGGCAAGGTAAATGTTGAAAACTCCTGGATTTGAAATTAGACATGTACAAAGCAAACTGTGTGAGCATGACAAAATGCGATAAGACTGATTCAAAATATCATATTGTGAACAAATACAAAACAACGATTCCGTAGTATACTGCATATCAATTGGATCTTTAAAAAATACTGCAGTTATGCTTTTTTCTCATTTGTTTGAAAGAGTCCCGTATAAAAAAAGTTGTTTACTAAAGGAACAAGGAAATATTTGTTTCCTATTAGCTGATTAAAACTTAAGATCAAATTTGCTTTTCATTTTGAAATTGTCTTTTTCTACTTGGTGTCCTTATATGTTGAGAAAAGAGTCCGTTTCATTTCTTATTTTTCGACACCCAAATGTGTTTCATTCCGAAAAATTTGACTTCTCGGAATAATCCTTTGGATTTAATATTAAAATGAGGATTATTTAATGATTTTAAGGGCAAATTAATGACGAGTGAACTTGTAAAATATCAATAAAATATTTCTGATTGGTCATGCGGGGAATCAAACTCAGACAATAGAGTTTGGTATGTCACCCTGTTAGAGATCTAATCCCATTACTGAATGTCGCGTTCGGTATATTTAGATTTGGAAACACAATTTCATCTGTGGCTTTCAATGATATTCGCTTTCCATTCGGTGTTCTATTAGAAACAAAATTCTGCAATTTGACACGAAGCAATGTTTGCAATTTTTAATTCTATTCTGTAGAATGCATGCACCGAGTTCCAAACTTGCCATTAAACAACAGTTCAATACGTACAAAAGTATGTGGTATGCAGTTATGTTGCTTTCGTCTTTTGTCCCTGACGACCCCATCTGTAATTATATAACTGATTAATTGATTAGATATCTCTAACCTTCACCCGAGGTTTTAGGTTAACATGCGCGGTTAAGTAGAATACACAGAAAAAAAAGTCACGTTACGAGCTCTATTATTTCAATAGTACTATGAAGACCAATAATGTTACCGTTGAATGCTAACATGCGTTAATGCGCTCCTTGTAATTTGAACCTTTAACTGGTAAAAATCGTTATTTGTTCTGTGATAGTTCCTATCATGCCGATAGAATTCCTAGGTAATCTGTATTCTTTTATGTACTTATTTCAGTACCGTAGCAGGCAAAACCTTAGAAAACTCACAAATTTTTTTATTCTAGACAATGACGTTTTATGGCAGGTTTCCTAAAGCGTAAAAGCTAATTGAGATATTTCATGTTACAAAATGTATCTGATTGAATACAGGGGAAACTAGCATAAGTGTATTGCCATTTTTTGACATTCCAAAGGCTTTCGATGGAGTTCGGCGCAGATAGCGAATTGCAAAGCAAAAATCAAATGATATTGAGGGGTATATTTGAGAATGGTACGAAGATTATTTCAATGACAGACAGAAAATAAAATGTTTTGAATCTTGCCATGATGATTTGGTTAAGGGGGAGACTTTCCTCATCGGTCAGATCCGACCCCATGCTATTTTCAATATTGATGAATTATCGATATCAACAATCGTGTCTAGAAGTTTTTTGGATGTTCTTCTTTGATAAATGTCTTTATGTCTTACATGAAAATTGAAAGTTTAATAACTGTATGTTGAAAATGTATACTGCTATGTACAATATATATATATATAGAAAATAAAAAATAAAAAAATTCTCTTTTTTTTTTTATGAAAGTACAACCCACGTCCATTGTCATTGCTGTACACATTATTTTACATGGTTATATTTGACAAAGAATTCAATATCAATTGCGATTTAACCACAATAACTGAGTATCAACTCTATTGTATTGACGGTATTAACCTTCGCTGTAATTACATTTGTATCTTCTCTTTATCTGTTTAACAGTGAAAAAAATATGTCGTTTTTCACCTGGCACAATGATAGCAATACCAACAAGGCGATAGTGACACAGAAATGGATTGTTAGAAGTCGGTTTCATAAAGAATTCAGCAGATGACGTGATCTGAGTGGGAATTAAGTATATGACAGACAGATATATATATACAATGAATATATAATTGTATATCGTTATTGTATATCGGATTTATTTGTAATGTCCCTGCACTCCTTTTCTCATTTCCTCCTACTGATTTTGTTTGTACATGTACTTTTATCTTGTTCTCTCTTTATCATTATTGATTTGAATTTTCTAAGTTGATGTTTAGAAAAGGGCAAACAAATAAAAACCTAATCAGACTCTTGAAGTGATTGAGATTAAAAGATGGGTAAACATTCCACTGGCCATCCTCAAGTCTATCGATATATTTGTAAATGAGTGTTTACTCTGTATCAGTTTTTCACAAAAACACAAAAAAACTAGTAAGCTTAGTTCGAAACTGTTTAACTAATGAATGTAGTTATAATCGGAATGGGGAGAAAATGACCATTTTACTGTATGTTCAGTGTACCTTAAATCGTCTTTTATTCTTGCCTTTAAAATGGGAAATTGTTCCAAATATTCATAAATCTAGCATCTATCTCAGCCAAGCGACAAGTGATTGTAAATGGTATAACTGGGCGTCGGTTGAATTAGGGATGGACACACGCCCACAGTATCCGATTATAGGAGAAACCTATATAGGCAAAAGTAAAAGCAGAGGCATTACACGTTAATACTCCAGTTAAAAATTACATTATCATATAATTTTATTTTATTAAATAACAAGTACCAATCAAACCATACACATAAATGTCAAACACTCTTGAGGGACCAGATGGAGAATAAGGAGAAAATCACGTCGTCAGACAGGTGACCCCATAACTTTTCATGTCTGATCCTGGAATGGATCCACCGGCCATTATCATCATACTGTACAATATATGCAATGCTATGTAATCTCCTACCAAGGTACTAAAGTTTGACATGTGAAAATATTTTGTCCGTCTCATCAAGGATGTGTGTAAATGTCCATGTCAATTGCTGCAACTGTACTAGAGGAGAGGAATTAATATAAGCTTGTAGCTTGTTTTCCGATCCTCGTTGTATCTGTACTGTATTGTAATGTAGTGTGCAAGTGATGAAATGAAATATTGTTTAAACTAAAGTTTGACATGTGAAGATGTGTCAGTTTCATTACTTCGATTCCTGTGTCCACTGCTATACTTTCTCTTTCTTTTGTAGCAATGGGGTTGTGTCTTCTCCCAGTGATTCTTTTCATTGAGTTTCTTTCGTTTCTTTCAATATGGGATGCCAAACACTAACATGGCTTCTCCTCTGGGTGTGTGTATATGACATCGTCTTAATCAGCTATCAGATAGCCAAGAACTTTGTCGTGTCCGTAACAATTACCAATATAAATGTGTGGTGTTGTCGAAAGGCTGATTATTGATCTGTTGTTTTCTTTGTGCCTAGTCGTCCTTCACCTCAGGAACAAGTGGGAACAGCGTCGTGTTAGTTACTGACGTCATAAATTAGAGAGCAGGAACAATATAGTTATTGCCATGATTTCAGTCCTAAAATAAATAGTATCACGTCCAAATATGGTATGGAACTATCAATTTACCAATCCTTTATAAATGGCTGTAGACACCTGTTTATTACTCCGTATCGAAGTATTTTCTTGTCGTGTGCTTGAACTATTTGTTATTTAATATTTTTCGACTGTGAGATCGTTAATAATCAATAACAAAACAAATAAACTGTGTATTAGACTAAAAGGCAAGGTTAGGTTTACAGTATCATCCAGTGAAGATATTTGGAACAAAGAATAAATAAAAAAAACAAAAAAAAACAATAAAACTGATGAATAAACACTGTATACCTGAAAAAGAGACCCAGGTTTAAAAAAAGTTATTATTTTAACAACAATTGTAAACTAAGTCTCTAACTTACAGTAGCGGACAGAGTCATGATATGAAAGACATAAGAGTACCCGGAGATAATCCCATGTGAAAACAAGATTTGTTGCAGCGTACAAAATGTACTTATGAATCTGACACATCAAAATCTTGAATTGACCTAATATTGACAGATAACAGCTTGGACATACATAATGTAAACGTTATATATTGTCCACACTGCTTGTATCGAGGGGGGTGGGGTTGGGGTGAAGGTAAGCTTGATGAAAATAAGTTAGCATATTCATAAAGCATGAACAGAAATGAAAAGAAGTGAGAAAATCAATGAGTTTAGAATCTGGAAATACAACATTAACATTAAGCAAACTAATAATGCGAGAATAATTATATTGATTATAAGATAGAGATAACTAGCATTTTAGAATTTAAAACACCTTTTATTATGATATATCTAGAAACCTAGATATGAAATATGAAATGAAGAAAATGCATTTTTTCCAAGACATGTCTTAGAAAATATATCATCAGATGAAAAGGGCAAACAACTGAACCGTCCAGTAGAACAAAAAAAAGGCAATTGATGATATTTAAACACAACTGGAATAAATAATATTAATATTAATAAATATATTTGAAATAATAGTAAAAAATATATTAAAAAAAAAAATGAAATCGTTTGTTTTGCAAAATAAACAAATTAAATTTAAAAATTGAGACTTCATAACATTACTTTACAAAACGAGTAACAGTGACAGAGAATACAGAAAAAGTTTGAGACAAGTACCTTATTCAACGCTTATTACGAAATAATTGCAGAAATCCTGGCTAACCGCCTTAAAAGTCCTTAGTAAATTAATTCATACTGATTAGAAAGGCTGTGTGCCCCGGAGAAATATTTTGGATGCGAAGAGAATGCCACATGAAATATTGATCATAATCATAATGAAAACCAGAAGGTTCAATTATCTTCCTTGATCATACATGTAAAGGCTTGACGGATTTCAGTTTTGGTATCACTTAATGCAATTTGATTTGATCGACATGGTTTTAAACCTGTTATATTCTGTATGTAAACTAATGGGTTCTCATCCAAAAATTTTAAGATCTGTCTGACATGGGTGCCAGATCGAACCACTTTTATATGTAATTCAGGCATAATCTCTTGAGAGTGTAACTTAAATAAACCAAAAATTAAAATGAAAAATATACACTGCAAAAATAACAAAGATATACAAATAAGTATGTCCCCCAGATGATACACAATTAATTAATACCACTGAATAATTAAACAGGCATTTAATTACTATTGTTTATAGATGATGACAAAATTCGGAGAGAAAAGTTTATATAATAGAGAACTAACTGTCAATTTGAAAGACAGGAAAATGATTGATTAATTATCAAGTCATTAATTGATATCAATCATTTGATTTATTTAGAAACACTTCAGACAGGTAAGTCATGGGTTTTCATTCTGTAAACCCGAGTACCACTGATGTGCTGTTAACCGACAGACTGTCCATATGATGCGGTAAAGTGTTTGCTTTGTTAGGCTTTCTGTAACGGCAATCTAGACCTTTTTTCGTATATCTCGTGATTATTTAACTCCACATTGTAGTAGACTAATTACCTTCTGAGCTAAGCCGTAGCCGTGTAGCTAGAATTCATTCTGTCGTAATTTGCAAGAAATATTAATTAAACAATTAATTCTATGTTATAGCCAAAATGTTTGTATTTATAATGATGTCAGCGGTTTTGCAGACATTTTCCCTTTTCGCTTAGTTCCTACATACCCCGGAACTCTTCAGCAAGAATGCTTTGTATTATTCGTACGTCATTTTGTACGACTGAGGGGTCCTAAATGGACAAAATGACAATATAATAAAGTCAATGTTTACTAGGTGCCTCCTTGCTTGATATTTCGACAGATATTTGTTTTAGAGTGAATTGTTTAAAAAAAAAAATGTATTTGTGTATGTTTTTATGTATTGAAAAAGTATTCCGTCTTTGCGTCTTCTCTTGTGAGCAGGGTTTGATTGTTACGTCATTGGTTTGTGTGACAAAATTACGTCGTTTTCTCAAAAATTGATGAAGTTACTCCCACAAACCAATGACGTAACAATTACTACCTGCTCACAAGAGAAGATAACTCTGCAATTCGCAAAGACGGAATAGGTTTTTCAAAGTAATGTATATGTATTTGTTTTTCACTGAAAATAAAAATAAGGCACAAACTAAACCATAATTCATGGGAAAATTAGTAAACGAAGAATACGATTGTCACCAGTCAACATTTACACATAGAAATACACCATTTCAGTCTATTTTTCACATGTAATTAGTCATTTACATTACGTTTGTGTGCCATACTCGCTTTCGTCAGAGGTCCTATACAGATAGATATTTGTTACAGACGTTAGGGTAGTTTCCACACACTTAACAGGTCATTCGTCAGGCCGTATCGGTACGATGGACCTTTACAGACGACCAATACACTTCCGATGTCTCGGACTAAATGGACTTCTCTTTTTCTATCAGCTTGATTTAAGTTCTTTTCGGCTATTGGTCCCTGTGTATCTGGTTCTATTTCAGTGAACATAAGGTCTTTCATATAAAATTTGAAGTTTCAAATGTACGAAAGTATTTTTTTTTTTAAATATGTAAAATTACATTGCAGATAATAAGGTCTCACATTGTTATTATTAAATATCTTAGTGTTTACATCAAATGTAAAAAATATGATCATATACAGTTATTATTTAACATTTATATGTACGTCTCAAATTAGGATAGAGACTATTTGAACATATTTTTATCTCGAAACATACTGGACCCTGTATTCAATTTGTAGTTATTTGAGATTTCTTTTCTAATAACAACGATTGATTAAACTGGATCTTTATAAACATTGGATAGAATGTAGTTTTAGGCTGAGGATAAGTTTAGGTTTTATCAGACATTTTGTAAAGTTTATATGCGTATTAACGAGATTGTTTTCGATGAAGCTTTTGGATTCTTCCCAAAAGACCAAAGCTTATATTTTTTTACAACGAATTTATGAAAAACCGTAAATGGTTATGTATGAACAACTATGCGTTTTTCATCAAACTGTTATTAACAAATGGGTTTGTATATTTTTGACCCATGAAAGGTATGCTACTTTTGCTCTGATGCGTTGTCCGCTAACATGTAGGTCACACGAATAATTAACGGAACGAGACATGATCATAACTGGTTTTCTGTGTACTACAAGACTTCATGATTTGACAACACAGCCATGAATACGAAACTGATTGCTGGCGATACGAAACTAATTACCGGATAAATAGAATTAGACGTCGACAAGAAGGTGTGCATTGTTCGCAATAACCGTTAACGCTTATGTCGTGTTCTAAAAGAAAGCAGATGTATGTATAATTCGTGTTTATCGTGTACGCTTAGATTTGTTATAGACTGAACATGTTCAGTTGTATGGTGGTGCGTATATGCCATTTTGGCTTCGAAAAAGATTCATTTCAGGAAAGAAAACGCCGTAGCTCCTTACTTCCGTGTAACAATGTGTCGTAAATCATAACAAATTGAAGAAAAAGGAGATTTCATTTAGCAGTAGTCGCAAAGGCTGCTAGCACATGGTTGTAAACTTCGAGCATACGATGCCGGGAGATGTCGTGCTTTATCTTATAACACTCGCTGTAGCACAAAAGAAGTAAAATGATATCAGTTTTGATGCAAAAATGTAAAGCTCATATTACCGGTGTTAGTTTTATCGTGCCCGAGCTTAGTAAGAATTATAAAAGACATTTGTAATACCACAAAGAATATTGAATACCACGACCCCACACATTAGCAACTACAAACCGATGGTGTTTGGGGACATTGGGTCTTGTTTGGTTTAATTTTGTTTAACGTCCTATTAACAGCTAAGGTCATTTAAGAACGTGCCTCCATCTGTGAAGTGTATGCGTGCTTGCGTGTGCGTTTGCAGGACACAGGGTATGTTGGTGTGCATGCCTCCTTGTGATAGCGCGGATCTGATGCCGACTCTATAGTGCTATCTCACTGAAATACTAAGCCGAAGGCACCTACCACAGCATTCCGCCTGGTCACATTATACTGACACAGAGTGAACCAGTTGTTGCCATTCCCCTTAATGCTGAACGTTAAGCAGGGAATACCAACTACCATTTTTTAGGACTTTGGTATGTCCCGGCCCGGGGACAGAACCCATTGCCTTCCTCACCTGGGCGAATGCTCAACATTAAGGTCAAAAGTGAGGTGTTGCTAAGCAAGGCGCTAGGAAATGAAAGGTTGTTAGAAGCAGAAAGAAAGATAAAGATCCCAAATATTGAAATGGGTGCAGCAGATTTATTTTGGTCGCTTTTGTGTCCCCAAAAAGAGGACACCAAAGCAAATCCCCAATTCTGCAGGGGACTAAACATTAGTCGCCTCCTCCGATACATGCAGTGGATAACAGCAGGTTTATTCTTTTCCCGAACACCCACCTGCAGGGGTGGTGTATGGGGACAATCTGGAAAGCGCAATGTGCGAATGTTATGTCAACTGCCTAAGGACAAATAATTAACTAACTTTTCTTTGTAGTGGAACAAGCTTAAAATCACATACCAGCTCATCTCATACGAGATATTATCACAAAAGATTTAGTTAGTTTTGTTCATTTTTATTCGGACTACGCTTGAGATTGTTTACAAACGAAGGTTGTACGGTATTGGAATAAACCTGAATGTTTTTAAACATCGAGTTTAATTTGAAGGAATTTTCGTTTGTTGAAAAAAACAGCAGAGGTATGCGATAAATCATTTCATTTTGCAATAGATTTTGAATTTCAAATTGCATTTGATTTGATAGCATGGTGTTTCCATTGATATATGATTTCCAATGTACGTTTAAGACGACGCTGATCAGGTGCAATAATGCAACGCTGTTACGTCTGGCAAAATATTTGTATAAACTAGACTAAAACCAACTCCAATCGATGACCCTAGAAGAAATTGGAAGCAATGGCACACCCAATGTACACATTTTAATTTATAAAACTCAACCAAATGCATAACAAGATATTTTGGTAGTGCCAACCTGTTATGCCGGCAACAGTGATTAGTATTGATTTTGCAAAGCATGAAGTCGATAGTTTTATGAGAACACAATTACACACCAGTTTAACATGGTACTATCAGGCAATCAGTCAAATTGACTCAGCAGATGTAGTAATGATGTCATATTAGAAATCATTTTATTGAAATTATTTTAGTAGGAAGTGTTTCTGAATGTGTAATTTGATATTTGTCACTTACACGATTGGTATTTGTCACTTGTATCGTGGATATTTGTAAGTTGTAATGTTGGTATTTGTCACTTATATCATGAATATTTGTAACTTGTATCATGGATATTTGCAACTTGTATCATGGATATTTGCAACTTGTAAAGTTGGTATTTGTCACTTGTATCATGGATATTTGTAGCTTGCAAAGTTGATATTTGTCACTTGTATCATGGATATTTGTAACTTGTAAAGTTGGTATTTGTCACTTGTATCATGGATATTTGTAACTTGTAAAGTTGGTATTTGTAACTTGTATCATTGATATTTGTAACTTGTGAAGTTGGTATTTGTCACTTGTATCATGGATATTTGTAACTTGTAAAGTTGGTATTTGTTACTCGTATCATGGATATTTGTAACTTGTAAAGTTGGTATTTGTCACTTGTATCATGGATAGTTGTAGCTTGTAAAGTTAGTATTTGTCACTTATATCATTGATATTTGTAACTTGTAAAGTTGGTATTTGTCACTTGTATCATGGGTATTTGTAACTTGTAAAGTTGGTATTTGTCACTTGTATCATGGATAGTTGTAGCTTGTAAAGTTAGTATTTGTCACTTGTATCATTGATATTTGTAACTTGTAAAGTTGGTATTTGTAACTTGCATCATGGATATTTGTAGCTTGTAAAGTTGGTATTTGTCACTTGTATCATGGATATTTGTAACTTGTATCATGGATATTTGCAACTTGTATCATGGATAGTTGTAGCTTGTAAAGTTAGTATTTGTAACTTGCATCATGGATAGTTGTAGCTTGTAAAGTTAATATTTGTCACTTATATCATGGATATTTGTAACTTGTAAAGTTGTTATTTGTTACTTATATCATTGATATTTATAAGTTGTAAAGTTGGTATTTGTCACTTGTATCATGGATATTTGTAAGTTGTAATGTTGGTCTTTTTAACTTATGTCCTCGATCGTTGCCATTGAACATTAATTTTCCGCTTGAAATGGTTAAAGTTACGTTATTGATTATTTTTGACATTTGACAAGTTTTTTGATGATGCAATCAAACATCTATTAGTATGGTGTTGTTCTATGTGTATTACTAAGTATTGGATTGATTGTTTATTGATGTTCGCTAGCACGCTTCTGAATGTTTACTGATAAACTTTTTATTGTTTATTGGTACGCGTATGAATGTTTACTGATACGCTTCTGTATGTTTACTGTTACGCTTCAGCATGTTTACAGATACACTTCTGTATGTTTACTGATACACTTCTGAATGTTTACTGATACACTTCTGAATGTTTACTGTTACACTTCTAAATGTTTACTGTAACACTTCTGTATGTTTACTGTTACACTTCTGAATGTTTACTGTAACACTTCTTAATGTTTACTGTTACACTTCTGTATGTTTACTGTAACACTTCTGAATGTTTACTGTTACACTTCTGAATGTTTACTGTTACACTTCTGTATGTTAACTGTAACACTACTCTATGTTTACTGATACACTTCTGAATGTTTACTTTTACACTTCTGAATGTTTACTTTTACACTTCAATATGTTTACTGTAACACTTCTGAATGTTTACTGTTACACTTCTGAATGTAAACTGTTACACTTCTGTATGTTTACTGTAACACTACTGTATGTTTACTGTAACACTTCTAAATGTTAACTGTTACACTACTGTATATGTATTGTTACACTTCTGTATCTTTACTGTTACACTTCTGAATGTTTACTGTTACACTTCTGAATGTTAACTGTTACACTTCTGTATGTTTACTGTTACATTTCTGTATCTTTACTGTTACACTTCTGAATGTTTACTGTTACACTTCTAAATGTTTACTCTTATACTTCTGAATGTTAACTGTTACACTTCTGTATGTTTACTGTTACCCTTCTGTTTGTTTACTGATACACTTCTGAATGTTTGCTGATACACTTCTGAATGTTTATTGTTACCTGATTCGCTATATAAATGCATTTTAATCAATTTCGACTGTTTCCCAGACAATTCACCAAACGAACTATAGCTAATGTGTGCTACCGTATAACTGTTGACTGGTCACGTGAAACTGTTGACTGGTCACGTGAAACTGTTGACTGGTCACGTGCAACTGTTGACTGGTCACATGTTAGGTAATCAAACGCACCTATTATTACAAGCACCCCGCGATGATCAAGCGTTTTTGGTACTGGATTGTTGACGGTCGTCTGTCGGTAGATCTAAACATCACATTCGACATAAAACTTTTTGGTTTTTCATTGGTCAAGTAACAAAACAGTTGTTTCATGCCTTATCAGGCAACAGTCAAAACCATTTTCCCTCCGAGTTGGGACACACCAAATGAACTGTTTCCCTCGGCCTGCGGCCTCGGGGAACAGTTCATCTGGAGGGTCCCAACTTCTCGGGAAAATAGTTTTTACTGTTGACTGATAAGGCATGAAACAACTGTATACTGTTACACTTCTGTATGTTCACTGTTACACTTCTGTATGTTCACTGTTACACTTCTGTATGTTTACTGTTACACATCTGAATGTTTACTGTAACACTTCTGAATGTTTACTGTTACACTTCTGAATGTTTACTTTTACACTACTGTATATTTACTGTAACACTTCTGTATGTTTACTGTTACACTACTGTATGTTTACTGAAACACTATTGTATGTTTACTGTTACACTTCTGAATGTTTACTGTTACACTACTGTGTATTTACTGTTACACTTCTGTATGTTTACTGATACACTTCTGTATGTTTACTGTTACACCTCTGAATGTTTACTGATACACTTCTGTATGTTTACTGTTACACTTCTGTATGTTTACTGTTACACTTCTAAATGTTTACTGTTACACTTTTGAATGTTTACTGTTACACTTCTGAATGTTTACTGATACGTTGCTGAATGTTTACTGTTACACTTTTGAATGTTTACTGTTACACCTCTGAATGTTTACTGTTACGCTTCTGTATGTTTACTGTTACACCTCTAAATGTTTACTGATACACTTCTGTATGTTTACTGTTACACTTCTAAATGTGTACTGTTACACTTCTGAATGTTTACTGTTACACTTCTGAATATTAACTGTAACACTTCTGTGTGTTTACCTTTACACTTCTGTATGTTTACTGTTACACTTCTGTATGTTTACTGATACACTTTGAACGTTTACTGTTACACTTCTGTATGTTTACTGATACACTTTTGAATGTTTACTGTTACACCTCTGAATGTTTACTGTTACACTTCTGAATATTAACTGTAACACTTCTGTGTGTTTACCTTTACTCTTCTGTATGTTTACTGTTACACTTCTGTATGTTTACCGTAACACGTCTGAATGTTTACTATTAAAATTCTGAATGTTTACTGTTACACTACTGTATATTTACTGTAACACTTCTGTATATTTACTGTTACACTTCAGAATTTTTACTGATACACCTCTGAATGTTTACTGTTTCACTACTGTATGTTTACTGCAACACTACTGTATGTTTACTGTTACACTTCTGAATGTTTACTGTTACACTACTGTATATTTAATGTTACACTTCTGTATATTTACTGTTACACTTCTAAATGTTTACTGTTACACTTCTGTATGTTTACTGATACACCTTTGAATGTTTACTGTTACACATCTGTATGTTTACTGATACACTTTTGAATGTTTACTGTTACACCTCTGAATGTTTACTGTTACACTTCTGTATGGTTACTATTACACTTCTGTTTGTTTACTGTAACACTTCTGAATGTTTACTGTTACACTTCCGTATATTTACCGTTACACTTCTGTTTGTTTACTTATACGTTGCTGAATGTTTACTGTTACACTTCTGAATGTTTACTGTTACACTTCTGTATGTTTACTGATACACTTTTGAATGTTTACTGTTACACTTCTGTATGTTTACTGTTACACTTCTGAATGTTAACTGTTACACCTCTGAATGTTTACTGTTACACTTCTGAATGTTAACTGATACAGTTCTGTATGTTTACTGTTACACTTCTGTGTGTTTACTGTAACACTACTGTATGTTTACTGTAACACTTCTGAATGTTTACTGTTACTCTACTGTATATTTATTGTTACACTTCTGTATGTTTAATGTTATACTTCTAAATGTTTCTTGTTACACTTCTGAATGTAAACTGTTACACCTCTGATTGTTTACTGGTATTACGATACCTTTTGTACTCAAGACGTTTCAAGTAAGTGACACTTGATTAAAAAAAAAATCAACACGTTCATTTACGTTTCAAATGAAAAATAATCAAGATTAAAAGTGATATATCGTTAAAACAAGCATCACTAAGCAGCTTATCCCTACACCAAGCCACTTTGCTAGGGAGACATACTGGATATGTGTACTATAACAGAACTGTATTGCTACTCCACCCGTCTTCAGACGTATCTGAATTGTCGATGCTCTTCTGCAGATATAAACGACAGGTTAAATACTGGCCATATATATATTGCGATTTTCCCTTTTTATTTCTTTGAATGCAATAGTAGTTGAAACGATATGAAAAAGAATGTGTAAGAATTTTGTAAATGTCAATTTGCAATAAAATGAATTTATGTAAAATACACATAAAGTTATGGGAGTAAATGAATAATTGCTTTAGAAATGATATAAGAAGCACTTACAAGAAACCTGACCTAAAGTATATCTATGCATCGCTGAGATACAAGGCCTCATCATATATATATATATATGAAGCGTTCATATATCACACAGATTCAGATTCAGATTGTTTTATTCCTTGTGTAACACACATCGGAGAGTAGACATACAAATAGTACAGTATATTACAAATTTACAATGATACATGTATACAATAATATTCATTAATCTTGCAGTACTTCAAAATAACATATAATAAGAGACAACATTTTACACTGCAATACACCAACATCGTAAGGTTCCGATACAGTGCAAGCATAACAATAGTATAACTTTCAATGACGTACGTTACAGGTAATGATAACTGGATTAATATAGTTACATACATTGTATCGCACATATGTCACGAATAAATACTCTCTAGTAGAACAGTAAAAAAAACCAATAAAATACACTGCCATAGTGTAATAAATACGATGTTACACCTGACGTTAGTGACAGTGATATTACGATATAGAAAATACTCGTCGATGTTTCGAAGTTGTTAATTATGATTAATTTACCATATAATTTATATCACATAGGAAAGGAAATGAACGGGCACAATCACCTTTTTTTTTACACAATATACACATAATACAAATATCTTATCAAATATGGTATACTGAAATGAACATTTACAGGAAAAATGAGATAAAATATTATACAGTGTTATTACGACGTTTTAAACTTAAAAACAGGAATTTTCCTAATTTATTTAATTCCTTAATGTTTTGAGTAGTAAATAACTGTATCAATTTGAAAACACTTGGTCGTTTGTAATAAAAAGGCTTAATAAACTCGCGCCTTAAGTCGTTATAAAAGTTACACTTTAATATAAAATGAAATTCGTCTTCAATATCATTAGAGTTACATAAGTTACAGAATCTTTGTTCTCTAGGAAGGTTTCTATATCTTCCCTGTTCAATATTTAAATTATGAGAGCTAAGTCTAAAGCGAGCTAAAGTCTTTTTATATGAATTATCAATTGGTTTTATTAAATATGATTGCAAAGAAAAATTGTCTATTAGATGTTGATAAAGGAATCCTTTCGGAGTTGTTTGGATATTAGTTAATATTTCCTGCCGGTAAAAGTCAAAAAGTCTTTGCTCAATGATTGTATAGATATTTCTATCATTTCTAACATTTTCCCAAAGGTAAGTTAAACCTAATTTGTTGAGTTCTGTGCGGATATCAAGAATCCAATTATCATTTGACAAAATTCTTTCCTCGTAACATGTTTTTAAAATGCAATTATTCGAAGTTTTTAATTTTAACCAATATTTAAAAACTTTCAGTTTTCTACATACAGACAATGGTAATCTTCCTAACTCACAATAAACTAAATTATTACACGTACTCTTCTTGACTCCGAGTAGCCTTTTACAGAAATGTATGTGTATCTTTTCAACATCAAGAGCTTTATGAAAGCCCCATACTTCTGCACTGTAACTTAAGACGCTATTAATATAAGTGTCGAATACAGAACATTGTGTTTTGATATTAAAATTATGATTTTTGAACTTATTACAAAGCGCATAATATGCCTTATTACCCTGATCTGCAACATGCTTTTGAGTGACATAAAATTTACCATTGTAATTAAAGAGCATGCCTAAGTAATTAAACTGGTCGACGACTTGGAGCTCTTTAGTGTCGTAAAACCATTTTTCGTTGTTTCGTATCCCGCCACCATTCCTGAAAACTACTATTTTCGTCTTATCAGTGTTCAAATTGAGTTTGTACTTGTTATTATATGATTTCAGAGCTTCCAGAATATGTTGTAACTTTTCTGGCGTTTCTGCAAATAGCACCGTATCGTCAGCATACATTAAAAGAAAAATGTTAATTAAATTAATTTCAATAGATGGACAACCTTCTTTTATAAAATGAATTTCACAGTCATTGACGAACATGGAGTATAAAATGGGTGACAAAATTTCACCCTGAAATAGACCGATTGTATTTGAAAAAAAATCTGAATACAAACCATTGTGCTTTACACATGACTTAACTGAACTATACAACGATTGAATTATACGTAACATTTTCCCTCTAACACCCTGCTTAATCAATTTGCACCACATATGAGATCTGTCGATTAAGTCAAAAGCTTTCTTGTAATCAACAAAGCAACAGTAAAGTCTACCACCTTTTTTACTTAAATATCTATTAATTAAAGTCTGAAGTACAAATATTGCATCAACGGTTGAATGTCCGGGTCTAAAACCAAATTGAGCATCTGTTATTACATTATTTTTAACATCCCAATTAACTAGTCGCTCATTCAAAATGGAGGTAAACAACTTCCCCATGCAACTGACTAGAGTAATGCCCCTGTAATTATTTGTATTTTCTATATCGCCTTTCTTATATACGGGGGTAATACTCCCAGTAGACCAAGCTTCAGGGAAAATCCCTAATTGAAAAATATAATTAAAAAGTTTGATTAAATATGGAACAAGTATATCATTGCAATCAATAAAAAGTTCATTAAGCATTTTGTCCTCACCACAACTTTTATTTCTACTTACCTTATGTATTGCAGAAATAACTTCTTTTTCTGTGATATGGGAGTCGAGTTCTTCAGATACACATGATATATTATTTTCATCTGAAGTTGTTTCGCCTATCTGGTGAACTGGATTACCTTGACAACTTAAATCTTTAAAATGATTGTAGAATTTGTCAAGAGAAATTTTGTTAGAAACTTTAAATTTTCGTTTCGAAAAGTATTTATAAAAATGTTTCGGGTTGTGTTTTCTAAGATCCTCCATCATATCTCCCTCCTGTCGCTGATATTCTCTCTTCAGTCTTAACTCAAATTTCTTATAATCAGTTTTTTTCTCGATTAATATTCTATGATTATCAGCAGTTTTAACATTGTTAAATGTATGTAAGGCATCTTTGTATATCTTATATTTCTGCTTACATGGAAGATTAAACCAGGGTTTATCCTCATGCTGAATACTTTTTTTCTTTGAGACATTATCAGTTATAGTTGACTTACATCTATGTACATCAAACATTGGTAAACACATCTCATTTAGAAAAGAACAAAGTTTGTCAACACATAATTCGACATCTGACTTGTTTAACAAAGGTGTAACGAGGAGTTTACTTAATACATTGATATTTTGACTAAGGTTCTGTCTAATGGAGTTTACATTATCATCATTCCACTTTACATTTTCACAAACCCATCTAGCATGAGCTTGATTTCCAGGTAATTCTTCATCAAAATTTATATCTAATCTCAATTTAAAAGATAAAGGTGAGTGATCAGACATAGTTACAAAATTACCAGACTTAAATTCTTTTACATTTTGAAAATTGTCCCCCTCAACTAAAAGGTAATCTATAAGGCTTGTACCAATAGAACTAAAGAAAGTAACACTTCCATCCGGGTCACCTGAGTGACGTCCGTTCAATATCCTAAAACTAGTAGATTTGCACAGAGACAATAACTTTCTTCCAAAAGAGTTTACAGATTTGTCCATGCTTTTCCGCTCAGTAAGATCATACACACTCTCAGATTGATAGTCAACAGCATCAAATAATACATTACCATCTTTACCCAAGCCATCATTAATTATCATATCAGGTCTGGTACCAGTTCTGGCATTGAAATCTCCAGTTATGTACACTTTACCATTTGATCTATAATTTATAATGGAATCTTGCAAAGTTTGAAATAAATCTATTTATTCTGTGTTATTTTCATAGAAAACACTTTTTTCGGGGGGAAAGTAACAAAACACAATTTAGCTATAACTTAAATTTCCTTCAAGTTTTAACCATATTATGCTATCGTGAATATTTTCAACTATCGAAATATTGTTTTTTAAGCAGTTTTTATAGAATATAACAATATCCCCACTGATACCAGTTTTCCTCGGGAAGACATATTTACAATAACCATCTAACTCAAATTCATCTTTCTCAGATAACCAACATTCACTGAGACACACAATGTCATAATTGTTGATAATATCTAGAAAGTCTCTATTACAGAGCTTTCCTAATAGGCCTTTACCAATGTTCCACGACAGTACCAACAGGTCTCGCTCAGCCGTATACGGTTGCGCGTCACTCTCCGCGTGATCCTATGCACGATGATCCTCCCAAGGCCGCTGGGGGCCCCTGTTGTTGGACTGTGGATTCGCCGAAGTGGCAGGTCTGTTCATCGCGCGAGGCTGGGTTGGTGGTGAATATCTCTGACGCGGAGCAGCAGTAGGCTGTTGACGTCCTCTGTCAGGTGCTGAGGTGGACCGTGTGTCCGCCTGTCCTGTAGAAAATCCACTTGATCTGCTGGTATGCTGGTTTGCGCGTTTGTTGACATAACTGGCCTGGTCGCTGTGGGTGATCCCTGGTTGTTCCTCGTATAGCCTACCGTCTATGTACAGCCTGTCTCGGATCAGTTTTGCGGTGTTCCCAGCTTGTTTGCTACGTTTGAGGACTGGATACAACCTTTTCCTTCTTTCCTCTATTTCTGCCGGATACTGTTCATGAATGCCAAACATGGTCCCTTTCAGATGGAATGACCTGCTTTTGACCAGTTGGAGATCTTGGTTGTACACGAATCTGGCAACAATCGGTCGGGGCTTGCCACGTATGTGCCTACCAAACCTATGGACGTTGACAAAGTCAATCCTATGCTCAATACCAAGTTCTATATATATGAAGTCCCTGATGAGAGCCAAGGTATCCTCATTGCGGTTTTCCCCTGAAAGTCCGGTGAAAACAAGGTTGTATTTCATAGACCTGCACTGTAGATCTAGAACAGTCTGTTTCATATTGTCGCGGTCCAGTCTGAGTGTATCAAAATCACTACAAAGTCCACTGATGACTGCCTCCTGTTCTTTTACTGCCTCTGACAACTCCTGGTAACTAACCAAATTGGCACTGAGTTCGTCATACTGGTCCGATACAAAATTAGCTGTAGATTGGAAATCTCCACACTTCCGTTCGGCATCTGAAACACGTCTCTCAACCTCATTTACTCTGATAGTTAAACGAGAAAGATGTTCTTCAATCGTATCTAGCTTGTCTAGCTTCTCCATTTTGCTGAGTATAAAGTCAAGTTTACGGTTTGTTTCGTCGTGAAACTGATAATGACACTCGATTTCATCCTTGGCTCTAAAGGTCGGTTTCGGAGTCGAAGATGGGGGGATAGGGGCCTGCTTGGTAGGGCTGCCGTACAGTACACCACTCACAGCGTTCAGTATGCTACTCACAGTACCTATAGAGTTATTACTGCTCTCGCTTTGATCTCCATCTTCTGTATCATTCTTCTTCCTTTTCTTGCTCTTCCCCATGTTTACACAGTTGACGTTACAGAGGTAAGTAAAATCTCACTAACACTATAAATAGTTATGTCGCGGCCATCTACACAATCTAACAGTAGCGCGTCGATGAAGCGTGACAGATTTTCGGCCGTGCGTCGTGACGTGTTTCAGAACAGGTGAGCATCGGGGTCATGGTTCAGAACGTTCACTATATATATATATATATAGGCGATATAATAAACACAGCACCCAATATAACAAAGGTTCATAAGACACAAAATAAATCACGGATAGGCAACACAGCTACATGCTTACGTAGTAAAAACCTGCCGCCGTCTTCTGTCCCAAATAAATGTCAGAAATAATCGTGATAAGGCACAAATAATGTCGAAGAATACGGAGCTCATCCAACCTGGACACTTATGGGCGCCGCCATCTTTTTCTCCTATAACGTTCGCTTAGGATGTACACCTCTGAAAAGTCAAAAAATTCTTGTAATAAACTTTTTTTCTTATATGGATTTTTGGAAAAAGTAGTTAATGGCATAGTAGAAAATGCAAAAAAACCCACTATATGTCCGTGTGTTCGATTTTGTGCTATGATCGGTCAAAGATACCAATTTAACACAACATGTGATTTTAGGTGATTTTTTGGGTCTTGACCATTTGCAGAACAAATTCATACAATTTCTTCCAAGTGTGTTATCAGATATGTATGAATGATTGTAGAATTGATGAAAATATTATTTTCTTTTAAATTATGGAAGTAAAATTTCTTAAACTTATTCTTTTAACTCAGAAAGCCGATTTTAGTTACCCCTACCCCCCCCCTTTTTTAATGAAAAAATACTATTTTTTTACCATTTTTTTGCAGATTAAACGCTTGATATAAAAAGTTCTGTTATTAAACTTTTTTTAATGGTCAAAATTCAAAAGTGCTTCAGTTACACTAAATATGTTAACAAAAATATCAATAATGTATAATTTTCCAGTTTTTTGCATATTATTTTTATCATATTAAACATTATAAAGTTGTACAGCAAAATTTAACCTGCTACAATTAAAAATGGCGACACAATGACAATTAAGTGATCAATCTAGTGTCAAAAAAGGTGAAATTTTGGCCTTTTTTGAAGCGCAAGAAATACACATAAATACACACTTTCAAAATGGTAGCCGAATTGGTAATGTTTTTAAATTCTTGTAAAAAAAGTTCTACTAACAACAGGCATCTAGTTTTTTGACATATTTTTCAGATGCGTGTTTGCTAATAAACTTGATCATAATGTGTTAAATATTACAAAAAGCCATTGCACCAGATCAAAACGAGACATGATTGTGATTGAAACCTCAGAAGAGTACATCCTTAAATGAACAAATTAGTAACCTGTAAAAAGTGAAAGGGAGTAAATTACTGACGTCGGGGAAGCTACGGGAGCTAGGAAAGAGCTTAGACAAATAATCTAAATCGAACCCGGATTTACAAAAATGTTTACGACGTAAGAAAATATAGCAGCTTACTTATTAGCGAGAGCTGTTTGTATAATTGAACGACGTTAAGCCTTGATACATGGGGCGAATACACCATGGACGCCTACTAAGCTTCGAGACGGATCTCGTTAAAATCTCGTGGTGTCAGCGTGACGTCTACTCCTTGCTGTTTATAGGCTTGCTGATGTATTCCATCGTTAATGACAAACGAAGACAGACCATTAATTATATTTGGTACCTTATCATATGACACAACATTATCCTAACATATGTTACGACATTTAAACACGATCTGATTGGTCGAAATGACTATGAATGTTGATTATATTAACGACGTCAGGATGTGGTATTTTTTTTTATACTGAAGTCAGTCCTTTTTGTTGTAAAATCTGTGTTTTATTATGAAATTACATTACAATTTGCTGAAATAGTTAAATTAATATTTCTTATAATTATCCAACAGCTATATAGTAAGTACTAACTATCTATATATGCCAGTCAGATCTATGCAGTGTTATAATAGTTTCTGCTCAGGGGTGTCTGTACCTATAATAACTAACCAGACCGTTCACCATAAACTCAGTCGCTCAAGGTCTGGCTTGATTATCGAGACATTTACATTTACACACTTTTCGAAAATGTAATTAATTAATCTCTTTCTAAAAGAGTTAAGCATTTTCTTGTTGTTCTCCTTGCTAAAAAACGGTAATGCAAATGATTGAGTTACACGATTGAAAGAAAAAAGACTGGCATCAGCTTATCTTTGAATTCGGTAACTCATTTTTATGACATTTCTACGGAAGGTTCGTCAATGTATTTTTAACGTATGATCAAAATGGAAAACAAATCATAGCTACTCAAATTTGTTTTAAATCAGCTACAAGATTACAAGCAATTAGAATCTGATTACATATCAATTTCACTACCCATCCAACCGGATGTAACGCCATCAGATACTTTATGATGTTTTCTTGTATCATGTTCTATCTTTCATTCTCCACATTTCTGATGTTATTATTCAGGCTGTCACTGTAAAAGTATACATGTTAAACCAGAAAGCTTGTTACGCATGATGAACACGTTCAAACAACACACGAAACACAGTCATTTTTAAAAACCATAAATCCAAACACTAACAAACGAAATGTCTTCAACATACACACTTATAAACAAAATATTCACAGCAGACATCTTCATGTACAACAAAAGCAAACAGCGATCCATATATCACAAATACATGGGTGGTCGGTTGGCACAGTGGAGAGCGCACTTGCCTTTCACCAAAGCGATCGGGCTTCGATTCACCGATCGAACGTGACTAGGTACTGGGTTACCTGCCCGACCACGTGAGTTTTCTGTGGGTACTCCGGTTTCCCCCCACATTAAGACCCGCCGTGCGCTAACATCCGGGCCAACAAGAATGATTAATATAAGTTGAAATAACATAATTGTTTTAAAATACTCACAAATACAAACAAGTAACATCTACAACAAAAGCACAAATTAACAACAACACATGCAGTAAAAAAGACGAAATAAAAATAATCAAAAACAACAATATCAAAACAATTACCAAGGAACACGAAACACGCGTGAACTCTCACAGACGAAGGCGATCGACCTATAACCTCTATCTAGGTTCTTTGAACGGATTGTAATGCAATTCCTTTCCAAATGTAATACGTGTTGATGTTTATTTCCGTACTCAACAGCTGGTTATAATTAACATGCTGTCTTTCTTCACGTCATCGTCTTATTACTTATAGCGTTAACTACGTCACACCTTAGAAACAATGTTCACGGTACAAACATATACCTACATACACTTTGTTGTCACCCACGTTTAATTCAGTCCTCTCTTCTAGGTATTTACTCTTCCTGCATCCTGAATAACACCCCACCTGGTCTGGATGCATGGCATTGTTGTCACTACATTAAGTTTATACCCGAATACGCTAATGTACGTTTTTTCTATATTAGATTATCTGATCAATGAAGGTGAAAGAGAGTTCGACAATGAAGGATTAATTATCAACCCTTGGAAGACGCTGTGAGACAACGAGTATACGAGCAGCAGGAAGCTACAGGAACAGTACACAGAGACGCGATAATCATAGAAACATTATCCATAAAAAAAAAAAAAATCAAAAGAAATATGGATAATGGACACGCCGGCTATGAGATCTGCTAATACTTTTTTGAATGAAATGCGAGAATAATAGGATTGAATGTAATTAAACTTTCTGGAGAACCCTCATATTTTACACTGATATAAGTGGGGGCTTGAAATGGTTTCGTTTTTGGTGTATTTCCGTCAGTAATATCACGAACTAAGAAGTAGACCAACGTCATATTGCACATTCTATAGGATCAGCTTAAAAACAGTAGATAATGCCATAATGTAAGACATTGTTTGCAGTTGCAAGCTTCCCCTGGCTCGTACAGTGTCGCCACGTCTACTACAATTAGGCCGGCAATGATAGCACTGTAGGATAGCCTGTTCCGTTCCTAGTCGATCTCAAAGGATTAAACAGATCTATCCACCTTAATGGAGGTGAAGACCATCTCTGAATGACAGACCTCTCACAAAAATACCCTAATGGATCCGAGCTGTGTCACCTATGGTGACATACACACGGCTGGTGACTCCTCATTGTGGCATACACGCAGATATCTGTTAAAGGTTCTCTCTGTAATCCAAGCAGAAACTGTCGTACTCACGGCTAGATATTAAATTCCTTGCACATTGATTTAAACGCGTTTTTATAACATTCAATTCTGTATCTTGCCGCTAAAGTTCAACCAATTAAAGTTTATGACGTAAATACCTTTCCGAAACTGACTTCATGACAGGTGTCACATATGCAACAGGAAACACTAATTGTCCCGGAACACCTCTAATTTTTTTTCTCCGTTTAGAGGATCATGATGACTAATATTTTTGAATCGACTATGTGTTCGGAATGCATCATGTGTAGAGCCGTTTTAGTGCTATTATAGCCTATCTTATCTGAATAAGGTATCCCCTTCAAGTCGGGGTTAAGAAAAGGACACCTTCTATTACCCACTGCATGCGTGTAAGAGGCGACTAATGAGGGAATCCCCGCCAGAATTAGTAATTTACATTTGTGTATCCTCCTTAATATTAAAGCATCCTATATACATATATTGTACTCATTGAGGCATCTATTGAAAAAAATAATGAAGTAAATTCGAAATATGCATTGCAATTTAGTAAAGTAAATTATCGCACGTTTTAGGTTACATCGTAATATAATCTTAAGGAAACTGGAACATAAAACATTAACAAGAGAATACCGAAGTGTCAGCAAAGGCGATAGAAATATATCGAAAAATAAACAAAGGAAAGATTTTCGAGGAACCTTTGAAGAATACAAGGAGAAGAAGACCACGTGTTCGAAAAAGCGTTCCTCTACTTCTCCGACGATATCGAGCTTACTATACAGCTTAATGGTTAGCCGTGCCTGTTGGTCATATTGTAAGGTCGTGGAGGGCGGCTGAAGTAGAACTACAAATACAAGCAGTCCACTGGAAAATCTTCGCCAAAAAATAAAAATAAATATATTGACAACCAAAGAACTAATTATTCTTATGATTGCGTCTTTTGTATTTAACAAAATATGCCCTAAAGCAGTTTACATACACATGTTTATATCTGTGCACGACTTTCATGGAAATAAAAGCTCTCACTGAAATAGAACGAAAGCGTTCTTACAGTTTGGTATGAGGTATTGTAGTGACAAAAAATGAAATAGTGAAACATAAAATAAAATGTTTGAATGACAAATTATTTAGAGAAGAGGGTGCATAACATTGATCAATATATATTTTGAGTTCTTTATTTTTTTTTTTTACATTATTCCACTTAAACAGTACGACTTTAATAATATATATAATACAAGCAACTAGCAGAGGGGATGATAACACATAGCTTGTAAGGATCTTTGAGAAGGAATCTTAATACAAAAGTGTATATAGCTAGAAGATTTACTTAAGACAAACATTTTAACGAATAAAAGATAACTATAAAATGGAAATGTTAAATAAATATCGATCCAAAATAGAGTTAGCACTTTTACGAAAAATGTTATACAGAGGAGTGTTCCATTGAAAGAAAATAATGACCATTCTATTTTACAAAACCATTATATTGATTATGTTAGCGTTTCTAGAGAATGTATATAATCTACTCATGGGCATTCGCTTTAAACATAATCGACTCTAGTTGTTATATCTGAAGCAATGACAGGGAAATCTCAGCTCAGCGCTTACTAACTTTGTTATTTGATATGGTAGATGTACACACGACAGACAAAGACAATTTGTTCAATCAACCGTCCTTGATACCCTTATTCTAGAGCCTCCCGCAGGATGTCAAAGTGTATTGTCTTCTTCAAATAAATTTGAGAAACAGTCTCCATTTTGAGAAATCAAATTAAGAGTAAACCCGTTCCTCCATTAGAGTATACCTATGGGAAGGGCCGCTATGGCAGCTAAGTGGTCAACACTTTCGGGACAAGTTTGTTGTCTGTTTTTATAATACGGCCACTCAAAATCTTTTACCAATTAACATGTTCGTGACATTTGGATGCGTTTGTATTCGAGATCTTTAAAATGGTTGAAAAGTGTCTTACCTTCTTTTTCTTAATTTGCTCGCTAAACCCGTGAAGTCAGAACAGATGTTGACTCAGTCTGATTAAATTTAGTATTCATAAGTCAGTTATATCTATCGAAAAAGTTGCAGCTCCCTTTTTCAGCTTTGTTCGTTACAAGTAACGATCTATGTTTTGGATTTTGTTAACAATTCGAGATGTGTTACATTTTGTTATAGTGTTTTGTGGATGCCCTGTAATACATAAATCGCCAGTCATACGTCATTACGATTACATGATAAAAAAGAAAATGAAATGAAAAAGAATTCAGATTTCATATACACTGACCGGCAAATTTAAGTATACACTTTATAAAATGCATAAAACAATTTTATTTCATTATGATAAAGTCATCAGCTAAAGTCGTAAATGTACAATTCAATTATTGGAGTCACATTTTACGCAGAATCAGGAATGGCGTCATGTACCAATAAAAGCAAACGGTCTCACACAACGACGTAAGGGTAAGTACACTTGTGACATCAATTTCTTGTATGTCCGCCATTTCTGTTAACATCTACCACACATCGATTTCTCATAGACAACACTAAACGTCGTTTTGATTTACCGCTATTCTTGGATTAAGGATGCCACGATCCTGACATGGCGCCGTTTCACGTCGACGTTCCGCTCCACTTGAAGTTGGTTGTCATGTCATACTCGTCGATAACAATTCAAAAGGCACTTAATTGTAAACCTTGTACAATTTATCACACGCGCCACACAACGTTTTGCCCCATATATATGTAAATATATGTAGTTCTAAGAGCCTTACAATTAGTTGAAATTACAACAGTACTTGTGTGGAGTGAGAGAAAGTTATACTGACATTACAACAGTACTGGTGTGGAGTGAGAGAAAGTTATACTGACATTACAACAGTACTGATGTGGAGTGAGAGAAAGTTATACTGACATTACAACAGTACTGGTGTGGAGTGAGAGAAAGTTATACTGACATTACAACAGTACTGGTGTGGAGTGAGAGATAGTTATACTGACATTACAACAGTACTGGTGTGGAGTGAGAGATAGTTATACTGACATTACAACAGTACTGGTGTGGAGTGAGAAATAGTTATACTGACATTACAACAGTACTGGTGTGGAGTGAGAGAAAGTTATACTGACATTACAACAGTACTGGTGTGGAGTGAGAGAAAGTTATACTAACAGTACTGGTGTGGAGTGAGAAATAGTTATACTGACATTACAACAGTACTGGTGTGGAGTGAGAGAAAGTTATGCTGACATTACAACAGTACTGGTGTGGAGTGAGAGAAAGTTATACTGTATTACATAAAATTACATTATAGAAAATGTCCTTTTAATAAATAATAAGTTATGAAAACAAATTGTTTGGTCCCTAGTGTAACCGATTAGTCCTAAAAGGACGAAACAACTGTATGATACAGTGTAATGTATTTTTGGCATACTGTTTCTATTACCAAAATGTTTAGGTGCAAACACCAGTGTGTGTGTGACGTTAAACTTTGAGATTAAAGACCTTCAGAACTCACACGATATACATAAATGAATGCAGGATAAGTTAATGTTATGCCTGAAACTAAATGTCACTTCGATTTATTATGCCATTTGTTGTAGAGTATTTGTTGCTGCTCCTCAGATTTTGACGTCAAAGTTTTTGTTTCTCTTTTTTGGTATCATTATTTCAGGTAAGTGTATATTGTGACGTCATGATTTTCTGTATTTTGTTGTTGCCTATCAGGGTGACAGCACTAGAGAGCTGCTCAGAATATTTTTGTTTGCCTTTTCTATTGAGTTACCTCACAAAGAGTTTCGATATTGTTTTATTAGAAATATATTATTGAGATGAAGTGGGCAATAAATCTATGCCTGGGCCGTATTTTATTATGCTGTATGTGGATACACTTTGTTTTATTCAATATGTTACATTCGCAACATTAAACTTTTGTTTTTCGCTAGTATTGACATTTTGAGTAGTTCATCTTCATTCTTTGCCTTTTCTTTTTTATAGTCAGATTTTTTTACTATTTGCACGAGGGTTATTTTTTAATATATCGCAGGCGTTTTTCAAAAAAATGTTAACAGGATTATTTTAATTATTTACTTAACAAGCTATTAAATAGTACGGTATCTGAGAAGGAACAAAACATTGACAACAAAATTTCAACGTGGCTTAGCAATGAAAAATAATTTCAACACATTTTTGTTTTATTATTAGCAAACACCTAATTCTAGTAATTTTACTTTAAATGCCATGCTACCTATCACCGTGTTGTTATCTGTGTAATATGATATTAGTTACAAGCAATGGTATATGTACTGAATTAGCCGCAAACTATTTATTCTTATGGAACAGATTCTTTCTTTGATTTTGTAACCTATGATATGAAAATAAATACCTCACAATAAATGTTCTCTTTGTACGAAAATAGTTCATGACATAGGATAGGCCAGCTAACTAGAATATGTCGTATGGGACTAATAGAATCTTTCACCCCCTTGAGGGTGAGACAGGGTAATCTNACCCTAGGGTTGAGACAAGCTACACGTGTTCTTTGCACGTCCTCAACAATTGTATGACGTCATAGCAACAATACCATAACGTCACGGCAACAATACAATGGCGTCACGTCGACAATTCAGCCGCATCGCATCAACATTGTCTTGCATTGATGTAACGTCTATATAAAATACAAACGAGGGTAGGTAAACAGGGTAAGAGAAAAAATCATTCACCCCCTTGGGAGTGAGACAGGGTGATCTCAACCCTCGGGGTAATATTCTTAAGCTGTCAAACACTCGGCAAGCCTCGTGNGTTGTTGAGAACGTGAAAAGAACACGTGTAGCTTGTCTCAACCCTAGGGTGAGATTAATAGNACCTGTCTCACCCCCAAGGGGGTGAAAGATTCTATTAGTCTCACCCTAGGGTTGAGACAGGGGGATTCTCCTATTCATGACAATTAAACNATAACGTTACATGCTAAATTCAGGGTTGACGTGACGTTGATGGATTGTTGACGTGACGTCATTGTATTGTTAAAGTGACGTCATGCCATTGTTAGGAATAGGGGAATCCCCCGTCTCAACCCTAGGGTGAGACAAGGAAATCTCACACCGGTAAAAATGCGGATACACCTGTCCAGGGTAAGAGAAAAGAAAATCTCACACCGGTAAAATGGTGGATATCCCTGTCCAAGGTAAGAGAAACATTTAACCTGCTCATTTAAGCATCGAAACGCTATCAGTTGGCATTAACAGACAATATGAATGCCTACTGGACAAAGGAAAATTTAGTAAAGCGCGCTAGAATACCGACTGGGACCATTTCGATTCTTCAGTTTACTGCTTTTTAAAACCTGTTGATCTCATAGATTATGTTTAAACAATGTATTTATCGTATATTTGTACATGTATATACTTTCTCAATGAATTGAACAGCCATTTGTTCAAAAGGGGGCAGCAGTATCCAATGTAACAATTATGATGTCATAATAATGATGACGTCAATAATCGAGTCATGGCATTCATATATATATGTGTATCCTACACCGTCACTAGGGATTGGTGATTTTGCTACATATTACAAATTCAGGTTTACTTTTTTTTTGAAAAATGCTTCAGTCCATTTATATATATGACGTCAAAACACGATAATTGTTATGAATAATGACGTCACAATGGAAGATGACGTTGAAGTATTGTTATGACGTTATAATTTAATTTTGCCTATCTCCCCCATAATATTTTTTTTGGTATATATCGTATATAACTAAAAAGAAAAACAACTGATGACGGAACTACTTTTTACACTTCAGAATGCAAAATTACAACGCAGCATTTTTTAGCGCAATTGTTTAGTTTACGTAATAATTAAATAAATCTTTAACTGTGCATTTACAACGTGTTTGTCTACTATTTTTAAATTAAATTATAAAGAATGCCCAAGATTTTGTTTTGGTATATACGGTATATACCGAAAAAAAATTGTGCACTTTGCATAAATCCGCGAAAAATCTTGGTCATTCCTTAAATAATTAAAAGTTTGGTAACATGAAATCACGTCCAGGTTGTAACCCACTAATAGGTATCCAAAAATGTTTACCAACCCCTAGTATAGGTTTATTGATGGAGAAATAGAGGTTCCCCAAATGAGTGATATTTGGTTATCATGTTTATCTAACTCGAATTATTTTATATTCAAATTGTAAAAATACACAAGGTTTACCGGGGGTCTTTTTTGTGTTCATATCTTAAATTTTTCTCAAACCATTTGTTACCTCTAATCAATCTTTGGGCAACCGGGTACAGGATCTTATACTAACTAAAAAATGTTTACCGGGTACATGGTCTTATACTTATTAATGAATAACCAAACGTGTTAACCGGGTAAAGGATCTTATACTTATTAGTGGGTCACCAAAAATGTTTACCAGGTACAAGATCTTATACTTATTAGTGGGTAACCAAAAGTGTTTACCGGGTAAAGGATCTTATACTTATTAGTGGATAACCAAAAATGTTTACCGGGTAAAGGATCTTATACTTATTAGTGGGTAACCAACAATGTTTACCGGGTACAAGATCTTATACTTATTAGTGGGTAACCAAAATTGTTTACCGGGTAAAGGATCTTATACTTATCAGTGGATAACCAAAAATGTTTACCGGGTAAAGGATCTTATACTTATAAGTGGGTAACCAACAATGTTTACCGGGTACATGATCTTATACTTATTAGTGGGTAACCAAAAATGTTTACCGGGTTAAGAATCTTATACTTATTAGTGGGTTACCAAAAAAGTTTACCGGGTAAAGGAACTTATACTTATTAGTGGGTAACCAAAAATGTTTACCAGGTACAAGATCTTATACTTATTAGTGGGTAACCAAAAATGTTTACCGGGTAAAGGATGTTATACTTATTAGTGGGTAACCAAAAATGTTTACCGGGCACATGATCTTATACTTTCTAGTGGGTAACCAAAATTGTTTACCGGGTAAAGGATCTTATACTTAATAGTGGGTAACCAAAAATGTTTACCGGGTAAAGGATCTTATATTTATTAGTGGGTAACCAAAAATGTTTACCGGGTAAGGGATCTTATACTTATTAGTGGGTAACCAAAAATGTTTACCGGGTAAAGGATCTTATACTTATTAGTGGGTAACCAAAAATGTTTACCGGGTAAAGGATCTTATACTTATTAGTGGGTAACCAAAAATGTTTACCGGGTAAAGGATCTTATACTTATTAGTGGGTAACCAAAAATGTTTACCGGGTAAAGGATCTTATACTTATTAGTGGGTAACCAAAAATGTTTACCGGGTAAAGGATCTTATACTTATTAGTGGGTAACCAAAAATGTTTACCGGGTAAAGGATCTTATACTTATTAGTGGGTAACCAAAAATGTTTACCGGGTAAAGGATCTTATACTTATTAGTGGGTAACCAAAAATGTTTACCGGGTAAAGGATCTTATACTTATTAGTGGGTAACCAAAAATGTTTACCGGGTAAAGGATCTTATACTTATTAGTGGGTAACCAAAAATGTTTACCGGGTAAAGGATCTTATACTTATTAGTGGGTAACCAAAAATGTTTACCGGGTAAAGGATCTTATACTTATTAGTGGGTAACCAAAAATGTTTACCGGGTAAAGGATCTTATACTTATTAGTGGGTAACCAAAAATGTTTACCGGGTAAAGGATCTTATACTTATTAGTGGGTAACCAAAAATGTTTACCGGGTAAAGGATCTTATACTTATTAGTGGGTAACCAAAAATGTTTACCGGGTAAAGGATCTTATACTTATTAGTGGGTAACCAAAAATGTTTACCGGGTAAAGGATCTTATACTTATTAGTGGGTAACCAAAAATGTTTACCGGGTAAAGGATCTTATACTTATTAGTGGGTAACCAAAAATGTTTACCGGGTAAAGGATCTTATACTTATTAGTGGGTAACCAAAAATGTTTACCGGGTAAAGGATCTTATACTTATTAGTGGGTAACCAAAAATGTTTACCGGGTAAAGGATCTTATACTTATTAGTGGGTAACCAAAAATGTTTACCGGGTAAAGGATCTTATACTTATTAGTGGGTAACCAAAAATGTTTACCGGGTAAAGGATCTTATACTTATTAGTGGGTAACCAAAAATGTTTACCGGGTAAAGGATCTTATACTTATTAGTGGGTAACCAAAAATGTTTACCGGGTAAAGGATCTTATACTTATTAGTGGGTAACCAAAAATGTTTACCGGGTAAAGGATCTTATACTTATTAGTGGGTAACCAAAAATGTTTACCGGGTAAAGGATCTTATACTTATTAGTGGGTAACCAAAAATGTTTACCGGGTAAAGGATCTTATACTTATTAGTGGGTAACCAAAAATGTTTACCGGGTAAAGGATCTTATACTTATTAGTGGGTAACCAAAAATGTTTACCGGGTAAAGGATCTTATACTTATTAGTGGGTAACCAAAAATGTTTACCGGGTAAAGGATCTTATACTTATTAGTGGGTAACCAAAAATGTTTACCGGGTAAAGGATCTTATACTTATTAGTGGGTAACCAAAAATGTTTACCGGGTAAAGGATCTTATACTTATTAGTGGGTAACCAAAAATGTTTACCGGGTAAAGGATCTTATACTTATTAGTGGGTAACCAAAAATGTTTACCGGGTAAAGGATCTTATACTTATTAGTGGGTAACCAAAAATGTTTACCGGGTAAAGGATCTTATACTTATTAGTGGGTAACCAAAAATGTTTACCGGGTAAAGGATCTTATACTTATTAGTGGGTAACCAAAAATGTTTACCGGGTAAAGGATCTTATACTTATTAGTGGGTAACCAAAAATGTTTACCGGGTAAAGGATCTTATACTTATTAGTGGGTAACCAAAAATGTTTACCGGGTAAAGGATCTTATACTTATTAGTGGGTAACCAAAAATGTTTACCGGGTAAAGGATCTTATACTTATTAGTGGGTAACCAAAAATGTTTACCGGGTAAAGGATCTTATACTTATTAGTGGGTAACCAAAAATGTTTACCGGGTAAAGGATCTTATACTTATTAGTGGGTTACCAAAAATGTTTACCGGGTAAAGGATCTTATACTTATTAGTGGGTAACCAAAAATGTTAATCGGGTACAGGATCTTAAACTTATTAGTGGGTAACCAAAAATGTTAACCGGGTACAGGATCTTATACTTATTAGTGGGTAACCAAAAATGTTTACCAGGTACAAGATCTTAAACTTATTAGTGGGTAACCAAAAATGTTTACCGGGAAAAGGATCTTATACTTATTAGTGGGTAACCAAAAATGTTTACCGGGTAAAGGATCATATACTTATTAGTGGATAACCAAAAATGTTGACCGGGTAAAGGATCTTATACTTATTAGTGGATAACAAAAAATGATTACCGGGTACAGGTTCTTATACTTATTAGTGGGTAACCATAGATATTTACCAGGAACGATCTTATACTTATTAGTGGGTAACCAAAAAAGTTTACCGGGTAAAGGATCTTACACGTATTAGAGGGTAACCAAAAATGTTTACCGGGTACATGGTCTTATACTTATTAGTGGGTAACCAAACATGTTTACCGGGTACATGGTCTTATACTTATTAGTGGGTAACCAAAAAAGTTGACCGGGTAAAGGATCTTATACTTATTAGTGGGCAGCCAAAAAAGTTAACCGGGTAAAGGATCTTAAATTTATTAGAGGGTACAAGTAACCAAAAACGTTTACCGGGTACATGG
>NW_018407865.1:1150797-1160916 GCF_002113885.1 Mizuhopecten yessoensis
AAATCTTAGTCGATTTTTCCAAAGAGAAACCATTAGTGGTTGTGGGAGAAATGTTTATATTTATTACAATTCAAAGAGACACAACTCAAACTGTATCCTGCTCTGACAACGCAAACAAATACAGAAAAGTTGCCTCCCTTATAGCTACACTTTAAACGATGCACGATGCATTGTCACGGCTTGTCAACCAATCTTCTCTGTCATCACACAAACAGTAGGTTAGTTAAACGAAACTCTATACGGATCATTGGCTACATTAACGCTGATCACTGTGTCATGTTATAACAGGACTCCCTTCTTATACAAATAATGATTCACTACATTTTGAAACGGGGTTAGAAACGTTATCAGAGAGGAGAAAAAGGCGAAAATTGAATATTTCATATAAAATGAAAAACAATTTAACCCCCAGCTATTTATCGGCCCTTTTGCCAAACACAATGGGTAACAACAATCGGTACAATTTACGGAACCAATATGATTACAATATTCCTTCTTTCAGACTCTCCTCAAGCAACTCTTCTTTTTTGCCATCGAGTTTACGTCTTTGGAATTCGTTAGACAATACAGTAAGAACATTGCCATCTTTAAATACTTTTAAATCTGCTGTATCCATGGTGGTGCAAATTCGTCTCCACCATCTTATTATAATTTTGGCGGACGCAATTTAAATATATTACATACGAAACTCAGGCATCAGTGCAGTTCTTTGAAAAATGATTTATTCCGTGTTAAGATTGTTGATAATCCATCATGCGCTTGTGGACATTCCTGTGAGGATGTTGGTCATTTTTTCTTGGAATGTAAACTTTTTAATACAGCACGAATAACGCTATTTCGAAACAAAGACTCGTTGAATATACATCCAGTAAATTTAGGTTTATTTTTTTTATTTTTTATGAAAATCTGTCCGTAGATACCATTACAGAAGTATTCAGACACGTGCAACTTTTCATCAAATCCAGCAACAGATTAAAAGTAAAATATAATAATTGTAAAATATAGTTTTTATGCCTTGTTAGATGCTATCATGTACATATCAATATGTACTGTATTAGAGGAAAAGACGTTGATAAGTTGATATAACTTGTGCCTAATCCTCTGCTCAAATTTGGGGCAATAAATATGTTTAAATAAAAAAAACATTGCGTCCACGAGAGTTCTGTGAATATAGCAGATAGTATAACTGATAATCTACATTCTTCCTTTGTGGCCTCTTAATTAAGTGCACTAATGTCAATCTCAGTACATTATCACTGTCGCTTAGATTATTGGTGACTGACAAAAGTTTCCTGTTTTTGACAGTGGATGTCACGGGATTTAATTAGGAAGTCACAATGAAATTATGACATGAACCTATGCTAACGTATGCTAAATGTGTAGGAAATATCCAAATTCATTATTTCCCCCTGGACTTCGCTAATAACAGTTGATGGATTAGTATTCATATACATTACAATTAAAATTCACACATATATACCTTCGATGAAAACAGTTTTTTTTTTCTTGCAGCTATATTGATTATTGGATTCAACGAAATCACGATGCCTCGATTTGTACGTGTATTGACGTTACTTACAAACAACGTAAATTGTTGTAACGTAGATAATTATATACCTAATTATAATGTAAGTGCGTCACCATAGTCTTAACAACGCAGAAATATGGCGTCTCCATGACCTTATAAGTATTTCCGCGTTACATGTACAACACTTCGTTTTCGGAATTATGTGAGAAAATTGAATCTAATTTATTAAGTCTCAAATTTAAGACTGAATTTCACTTGTTGGAAGTGAGACGTTTTGGTAATTCCAGAAACGCCGCGTTATATCGTTAGAATTAATGCAATTGTAAAATCATATTTTTGTTTATCCCAGTTATAGAAGATGATGAACGCTCCATCAACGTAAAGGGATCACTCACAGCAAATCATTAAAACTTACAAAAAAACAAACAGCGACACATAAAACAGCGACAATAATGTGTACTGATAGAATCAGTAGTAGAAACATGGTTGTATTGTTTGAGGATAGTTATGTCAAAACACAGACAGGTTTATACCAACAACAACGGGGGAAGTTGGACATGGCCTACGACAGATACAAAAATTAAAGGAATGGAAAAGTGATAAAAAGTAAAACAAGAAATTATAAAAAATACATAATGCAAAGTAAGGTAATACAGATATTTTTTTTTTTATAATTTTTTAACAAATTTAATCACTAGAAATTGTGACGTACTTCTGATTTGTTGAAGTCAATGTCATTCCATGGTTGTAGATTCTAAAACAACTGCATTGCGTAACGTCACAGCATATATAAAATATGTTCGGATTGCATAAAGTGTTTAAACCCGAGTCATGTGGCCTGGATCGCGAAATTGTACACTTATTATGTCTAACGTATGCTAGCATGATACCATATTAACTATACAAATTTCAGTTGGTTAATGTCTTGTGGTATGCGCTACATTCACACGGAGTAAAGACGAAGTGAAATTTATGCTGTTATCTGACGCTGGTAAGCGTCTATCCTAATTAAAGCGTCTAATTGATATCGGCTGAATTTTGTAGCTAAATAGTGAAATGTTTATCGACTTTCTAAACCTGATACAGAACAATGTAAATTGGATGCGTGGTAGTCTATACATGAAAAAAAACCAACGTTTTATTTAGATGGACAGTTTAAAATATTGTGTTATAAAGAGTTAATAATGTTTGGATTTCAACAGATGATTTTAACTACTGTCCTTAAGTCTGGCACTATTATTTCTCATGCCAGACTTAAGGACAGTAGTTAAAATCATTTGTTGAGTGTCAGGAAGTGAGAAAAGATACAAGAAAGGGTTTTAAGGTTTATAGGGCGTCTGAAAGAATAAGGGTTGTGAGGTTTATACAATTATAAACAAAATGTCTCCTGAATATATTCATAACCTTATAAATACTAAGATGTCTAATTATGACTTCAGGAAAGAAAATACTGCGGAGGTGCCCAGAATCAACACTGTGAATACAACTGCTCGACTATAATTACAACTACCTGGTTCAGGTGTAGGAATATGTAAACAAACAAAATGGCCGCCAGAAATGTATTTTGAGGCAGGGCAAATGGTTTTCGTTAATGCTTTTAAATGCAATGTTTTGATAATTTATTAGTTAAGTTTAATTAAACATTGATTACTTATTTGACATATTTTTCGTGTTGTACTTGGTGATATGTTACCGCACTATTTTCTGAAACTGGACAGCTGACGTGAGGTCACAGTTTTTGCTCCCGGCCAACCCAGCTGGGAGGCCTCCATCAGGGTACGCAAAATCCACAAGTAATGTCTTAAAAAAGAAAAATATGTAAATATAAAAAATACCTGGTTGTCTGGAGGCCGGGACATACCAAAGTCCTTAAAAATGGTAGATTTTATTTACGTTGTGTTGGGCCAGTAAAACGCTTAAATAGATAGACACCTATAAGCATTGAACAGTTCTTGTGTAATATGGAAATATCGTGTCAGCGGAAGTTTGTGAATTGTAAATTTGATCTACAAATATATATATGTATGATCCCTGTCACTCTGATGAAATACTAACTTCTTCATATTTCTGTTTGTTTTGTCACTGGGAATTTCGCTGGACTCATTCGGCGTCAGAATAAAACAACAGAGTCTTCTCGTTTCATCTTTAAATTGCTGCACACTAAGCCTTTGATTTTGCTATGACATATTCCAGGGGTGCAGAGAGCGAAAGTGAGCGTAACCCCTGGTTATCGAGGATGGGTCTACCCCAAAATTACGATAGATGATCATGATGAATCCTTCAGTTTATACACCTTACTTAATAAACAGGTATTTTGAAAGGCATGTTTTAAAAGATCGATTTAAAAGGAAGTGGCTATACTTCTATGGTTTATGTCAGGCCAAAGTAGGCGATAAACAAGAAATGAATGGGTGGGATATTAACTAGATACGTTGTAGTGTCACGAAGACGCATAGTGCGCGAATAAGGGATTGACCTAGACTTTGCCGAGGCCGGACGATGTTGATGATGAACTTCAAAAAGAGGCCAGGCTTTACTTTGAGATTCGACATACTAATTGATAAGGTAATGAACATTCAAGAGGAATGAGGTCTTATTCATAAGGCTATAAGGAGGCAGTACCTCATCCTCGATATCCAGGGGTTACGCTCACTTTCGCTCTCTGCACCCCTGGAATATGATGGGTGGAGGGGAAGTGGGTTATGATTATTATCAGCTTAACATGTAGTTCACGTTTTTGATAATGATAATGTTGTGCTTCTATCGGAATGTTCCATTACTATAAGGTATTTTCATAATTATGTTTATGCATCTACTCACTATAACAAGAAACGACACAACACGGACTGTGAATGAAAAAGGCCACCCTCAAAGAGGGTTGTTTCATGTCCGCACTATATCTATAGATGTAATCATCTAAACTACCGGCTGGATGCTGGACGGGGAACTCAAACAACATCAATCATGGACGACTGTTTTATTCTCTCACGTGATGCGTGCGCATCGTGGTAAATCTTACAGACTAAACATTTGTAGCGGAACGAGATATGAGATGTGTTACATCTTTCCTCCTTTTAAAATTAAGACGGAATTAAATGACAAATTAACTTAAAAACTGAAATGACTAGACTTTCATACGACAAATTCTCTAGGTAGGAAAATTTGAGTTTTAAATTCTAGAAGAATATTTTTTTTCGATAAAGTTCATAAAGAATTTGTCCTATAGTTTCTACTGCACAAAACTATATTGTCATTAATGGTAATTAGAACTGTTCCACTGTAATAAGTACTAATAACACTGAAAAGATTTAATACATGTACTTCCGAGCTTCACCATACAAGTATGTATGTACTGTAACTAATTGTCTGTCTTTTCAAACACGTTCATTTACCACAATATTAAAACTTAAACTTGAAACTGTTTGTTTCGCGAACAAAATAAAACACTTTTACGTTAACACTGTTATTAATGAAATCGTCACTTGGACAGATCGAAATCTTTAAATTTCGAAGGAAGAGCCACCTGTCTTCCTGACCTGGTCCTGATAGACATGTTGGGTGGTGCTTCAGGTGGTGATACCAAACTGGTCTCGACATGTGATTCCTGGGCCACATGTGGTTCCTTCTCCATTTCCACATTCGGTCCAAAATCCTGAACTTTCGGTGTGAAAGTTTCCTTTGACAGTCTCAGATGACGCCGGTTTCGCCGATACGTCCTTCCATCCTCAGTGGTGACATCATATGACCTCTTGTTAACTTGTTCCTTTACAACACCACGTTTCCAGGTTTTCTGGTTGTTTAACATACTCTCATGTGGAGCTATTCTTACAACTTCTCCATTACCTAGAGGTTTCAGGTTTTTCGCAGTTTGATTGTAGTAGAAAGCTTGTCGTTCCTTAACACCCTTCAACTGTTTCTTTGCATTTGACGACATCTGAACTTCTGGTTTCAAAAGACTTGCTTTAGTCGGCATCAGCGTTTTTGTGCGCCTATTCATTAGACGCTGTACAGGGCTACTGTCCATACCCTGTGACGGAGTGTTTCTGAAATCAAGGAGTGCCAGAAATGGGTCTTTGTGTGAAGTTTTAGCCAACTTCATTAACCTCTTCGCAGTTTTGACTGCTTGTTCAGATTTTCCATTGCTTTGAGCGTAACCTGGCGACGAGGTAACATGATCGAATTCCCATTCTTTGCTGAAACGCCGGAATTCATCAGAGCTAAACTGAGGACCATTATCACTACACAGAATATCAGGTATTCCATGACGCGCAAACTGACTACGCAAGGCTCGGATTACCGTCTTCGATGTGGTGTCCTGTAGGTAGTCTATTTCCCAATAATTTGAGAAATAATCAACTGTAATTAGGTAGTTCTTCTGGTCAAAATAGAACAGATCTGACCCGAGTTTAGCCCAAGGCCTATCTGGTACATCATGTGAGATTAAAGTCTCTTTCTGTTGTTTTGTGTCAAATGAACGACACACACCACACTGTTCTATATAGTCGCGTACCTCAAAGTTCATCCTTGGCCAATAAACTGTTTCACGTGCCCTCCGCAGGCAACCTTCGACTCCAACATGCGAAGAATGAATTTTCTGCATAATATCTGCTCTTAGTGTCCTAGGAATCACAGCGCGTTCCCCACGAAAGATAATTCCATCCTGGACCGCAAGTTCATCGCGAACATGGAAGTATGGTTGCGCGAGAGCAGGTGTCTTTGACTTGGACTCCGGCCAACCTTCCAATATGACTTCCCTGAGAGTTTGTAACGACTCATCTGTGCTAGTTTGCTTCTGTATCTCGTGCAGTCGTGGTTCCGAGATTGGCAAGAACTGTGCCATATTTACAGTCTCTGTATCATCCAGCTGAGCTGTTTTGTCCCCGACATCAAGATATGCCCTGCTCAGAGTGTCAGCAAGATACATAGTTTCACCTTTCTTATACGTGAGTACAAAGTTGTACTTCTGCAGCCTTAGTAGAAATCGCTGTAAGCGTTTTGGTGCATTTTGTAGAGATTTCTTCAGGATCATCTCTAATGACTTGTGGTCACTCTGTACAGTTACCGGTCTCCCATATGTAAACTGATGGACTTTTTCCATGCCGAAAACGACTACTAGTAGTTCTTTTTCGATTTGTGCGTAACGCGTTTCCATATCTGTCAGTGCACGACTTGCATACGCCACAGGTTGACCCATCTGGACCATGACTGAAGGTCACAGAATGACGTTTTATCTGCAAGTTATGCTTGAAATTACACAAATCTCCTTGCACAGTAGGCTGCTTTTGGACCGCTGAGAAGGTTATGTGTTGAAATTGAACAAGATTTGCTGTGGTGTCAGTTGCTGCTATCTCACCAGCTCGAGCAAATGTACTAAATGCAAAAAGAAACATAGATTGAAAAGGGGCAGTTTCAAAGACGCTCTTTACAACATGTTGCAAAGCTTGAAGCATACGGTTGAAAACCTCCACCGCAATCGTTAGTCTCATATCTACCGATGGACTTAACCTATAGCAACCCGCTACTAGTTTCCTCACCAGAAATGACTCTGTTGGATCAGCTTATGGACATATGCTGCTGCTGACCAATATGCTGAAATAGTCTTAGGTGAACAGTTTTTGTGATGCAAATGAGCAACAAAGAGAGCAGCGTGGTAGGGAGAGATACAGGCAATTCCTGATGAAAGTCCCCGTGTCATTGCAATCTGTTCAAAAATGCTTATAGTAGTTAAACTAAATATTATCAGCTTAATATGTAGTTCACGTTTTTGATAATGACAATGTTGTGCTTCTATCGGAATGTTCCATTACTATTAGGTATTTTCATAATTATGTTTATGCTTCTACTCACTATAACAAGAAACGACACAACACGGACTGTGAATGAAAAAGGCCATCCTCAAAGAGGATGAATAAGTATTTATTTATCAAATTCGAGGACATTTTCTGAATTAGAAATATGGCATAAAAATAAAAACATATAATGTACATGAAACTTGTAACTCTTGAGTACATATCTTAAAAAGCCAATGTGGGGTTAACAAAACGAAAAGGGAGGGAGAGGGTGGGTATTTTGCAGAAAAATATTATTACTTTACTGGATCGGATATGAAACAGAGCTTAAATATAAGATGACTGACTGATAGAGAGGTCTCAGCATCCCCTGAATTTAACTGACCAATCAGATGACCTGTGATCCATCATCCTTAAGGGACTACTGGCTACGACGCTAGGGACACAACTCGGGTCGGTGTACAGCTCCTAATGAAAGTCAGTCCATCGAAACTTAAGGTAATAGTGAATTTGAGTCACTTCTTTCAACTTTTGTCAGTAAGCATGTGCTTTGACTACAGAGAAATTTGCTGGACCGTGACTGAAGGTCACAGAATGTCGTTTCATCTGCAAGTTATGCTTGAAATTACAAACATCTCCTTGCACAGTAGGCTGACTTTGAACCGCTGAGAAGGTTATTTGTTGAAATTGAACAAGATCTGTTGTGGTGTCAGTTGTTGCTATCTTACCAACTCGAGCAAATGTACTAAATGCAAAAAGAAACATAGATTGAAAAGGGGCAGTTTCAAAACCGCTCTTTACAACATGTTGCAAAGCTTGAAGCATACGGTTGAAAACCTCCACCGCAATCGTTATACTCGTATCTACCGATGGACTTAATCTATAGCAACCCGCTACTAGTTTCCTCACCAGAAATGACTCTGCTGGATCAGCTTATGGACATATGCTGCTGCTGACCAATATGTTGAAATAGTCTTAGGTGAACAGTTTTTGTGATGCAAATGAGCAACAAAGAGAGCAGCGTGGCAGGGAGAGATACAGGCAATTCCTGACGAAAGTCCCCGTGTCATTGCAATCTGTTCAAAAATGCGTACAGTAGTTAAACCGAGATACATGTAACGGAACGATGTTTTTTTATTACGAGTTTCAGATGTCGTTAGAAAGATAATCAAAATAATTTAGCTAGTTGTAAAACAATGTTCGCGTAAGAGTGTGTGTATAATATCAAATTAGGAATCAAGAGGAATTGACTACACTGCATATGAACTTAAATGATTGTTCTTCCTCAATAACAAGAGAACTAATATATAGTATACCATTTAGTATAATTTATTACGAAAACAGGAGTTAAAAGTAAAAATGAAACGTAACAAATTTAGTGTAATTTCTGATAATTAGTATTAGTGAGATAATATGTTATATGAATGTTTTGTTTGACTATATTTCAAAAAAACGTTAATCAAAAGCTCATTTTAGATATAGGGGTATCATCATAAAATGCTTAGGTTGTTTATCATAGGTCTCTGACGGTGACAGGGTGGCAAAAAAGATAGGGAGCCTGTAGTTGGTTCCAAGTTCCTAGTTCCTAGTTCCGTTTATGATAAACGGAACAAGGAACCAGACCCTAGTTCCGTTTAAGATAAACGGAACTAGGAACCAGACCCTAGTTCCGTTTAAGGTAAACGGAACTAGGAACCAGACCCTAGTTCCGTTTAACATAAACGGAACTGGGAACCAAACCATAGTTCCGTTTAACATAAACGGAACTGGGAACCAGACACTAGTTCCGTTTAAAATTGAAATAACACTATAATTCGAACTTCGACCAAAATACTAGGTCTGTTTCAGAAAAACATCATAACCAGCCTCTTATAAAATCGACTGGGAACTCAAATCCACAACCTTTCACAGGAAAATTATGACTACCATAGCCTCTATAAAGTAATTGGTCTTATACGGAACTGAGTGTCAGTCTCCAGTTACGTTTTTCCTTAAACGGAACTGGGAACCAGACCCCAGTTCTGTTTAACATCAATGGAACTAGGAACATGACCGGGGTCCGTATAGTAAACGTATATGTTTTTTTTTGTAATTCTTTCCCTTTCTACTTTGCAAAACGGAAGGTCCAAGGCGCGTAATTATATCTGAATCAAGGACAGGAATCAGTGTCAGACTCCAGGTACGTTTTTCCTTAAACGGAACTGGGAACCAGACCCCAGTTCCGTATAGTAAACGTTTAAGTTCTCTGTAATGCTTTCCCTGTCTACCTCGAAAAACGAAAGGTCAAAGGCGCGTAGTTATATCTGTATCAAGTACAGGAATCGAACCCACAACCTTTCACACGAAAATTAAGACCACCATAGCCTCTATAAAGTAATTGGTCGTATACGGAACTGAGTGTCAGACTCCAGTTACGTTTTTCCTTAAACGGAACTGGGATCCAGACCCCAGTTCCGTTTAACATAAACGTTTAACATAAACGGAACTAGGAACCAGACCCTGGTTCCGATTAAGATAAACGGAACTAGGAACCAGACCCTAGTTCCGTTTAACATAAACGAAACTGGGAACCAGACCGGGGTCCGTATAGTAAACGTATATGTTTTTTTTGTAATTCATTCCCTATCTACTTTACAAAACGGAAGGTCAAAGGCCCGTATTTATATCTGAATCATGTACAGGAATCGAACCCACAACCTTTCACACGAAAATTAAGACCACCATAGCCTCTATAAAGTAATTGGTCTTATACGGAACTGAGTGTCAGACTCCAGTTACGTTTTTCCTTAAACGGAACTGGGA
>NW_018407865.1:1167164-1168403 GCF_002113885.1 Mizuhopecten yessoensis
TTAAACGGAACTAGGGTCTGGTTCCTAGTTCCGTTTATCTTAAACGTTACTAGGAACTAGGAACTAGGAACCAACTTCAGGCTCCCAAAAAGATAGTGCAATCGCCTTTCTCAAAAGGACATAAAATGGTATATGGTCACCTACCGACAATTAGAGTTTTCACCGGGTATTCCAGTGTCCTCCAACGTTTTTTCTCCGTATCTGTAATGTTCATTTTTCGCAACAAGGTGCTTGAATCTGTTGGTGTAAAATGAGTCCCCGAGGGTTGCCGAAGTCGTGTGGCTGGGATGTTTTCTGCGAGGGTTTACATGAAATTTAAACTATCTGTTGCAGTGAGAACGTGTTAAAGGGCTTTCGGAACATTTACAAACGTGGATTTGTTCATTCTTTTAACCTTTAGTAACCTAAAAGAAGGGGCCGCGGTGACCAAGTGGTTATAGGCGTCAGACATTCTGCTACCACAAGCCCTCCACCACAAGGCCTGCGTGGGGCGGTCGCAAGAGACTGGCCGTAGGTCGGTGTTTCTTCTCCGGGAACTCCGGCTTTCCTCAACCACTAAAACCTGGCACGTCCTTAAATGACCATAGCTGTTAATAGGACGTAAAAAAACAAACAAACAAACCAAACCACCTTAAAGAACGAAATGACCACAAAGAAGAATATAGATAGGTGCTTTATTTCTCCGAAGATCTTGTGATTATTATATCCGATAGGATTACATGGTGCTGCGTATGATTGTAAAGTATTGGTTTATTTTGTCATATAGATTAAATATAACTCGTACTTTTTAGTATTCCAGATACATTTGTACCATATAACGGCCAACCTCGGGGACTGATTACCCACCGACAGAAACAACCACCTTGTTACCTAAAGAAGTCACAAGAAAACGAAGTAAGAAACATAAAACATAAAGTTTAAGTTTGAAAAACGGAATCTATTTTGGGGTAAAACTAAAACGACGACCTCGTCCAGATTGTGAATCCCAATATCAACAGATAGAGGATGTATGTATGATATAATGTAAAGTTGTTAACTCACGACGTATAGTAGAGGGACACGTACAATGTACGTATGTTAAAATGTAAACTTATTTACTGACATCGTACAGTACTGGGACACGTGCAGTGTACGTATGTTATAGTGTTAACATGTTTACTTACATCGTACAGTACTGGGACACGTGCAGTGTACGTATGTTATAGTGTTAACATGTTTACTTACATCGTACAGTACTGG
>NW_018407865.1:1171578-1184018 GCF_002113885.1 Mizuhopecten yessoensis
TGACATACAATAGTGGTACATGTACCATACAGGACGTGACATACAATAGTGGTACATGTACAATGTATCATACAGGATGTGACATACAATAGTGGTACATGTTCCATACAGGACATGACATACAATAGTGACACATGTACCATACAGGACATGACATATACAATAGTGACACATGTACCATACAGGACGTGACATACAGTAGTGGTACATGTACCATACAGGACGTGACATACAATAGTGGTACATGTTCCATACAGGACGTGACATACAATAGTGGTACATGTACCATACAGGACGTGACATGCAATATTGATACCACACGTTTTTTTTCTGATGAAGTTGAAAAGTAAATCGTCATATCGAATACACTTACCACTTGTTTACTCTTGATATTATAAAAGCCAGTTTTATGAACGTCTGGAAAATTCTTTTCAAATTATAGTATGTCAAGTCTTCTGTGGTACCATTTTTAGAGAACATATAGCTATCACAGGAGACTGCAACCCTGTCCATCCCAATACAAACACTGTACCATGCGGGAAACATTATCCAGTTGCCTCCCTTAGCACAGCTTTCGAGGCTGCGGTCACAAGTGATTTTGGTAAGACATTTCGTGTTTACTTCTTTACACATATAATACTGTCACCACATGTGACGTTACATCATAAACAAACATGAAGAATCCCATTTTAACGACAGAAACGTCTGGTAGCGGTTAGTTTCGTGAAATACATTACAAATTTGTTGAGGGCACGACTAAATATATATTTCTCTTATAAGCAAACTATAGTCGAGGAATTTAAAATTAGAATGAAAGCATTTACAGATTTAAATTCATTCTTACACAGTCACTTCATAAGTCCTGCATCAATGACACCAAAAGGGCTTATTTCCGTAAGTCCTCGTCCGCTTCCAAGTGCGTGGACTGACAAGTGCTACTGTCTGTTTCGTACAGGCAACATTCTCGAGAAATATATTATCTTTTCTAAAATGAGATTTTGGAATTATTTGGGAACAAAGTCTTTATTCATCAAATTTATATTTTATTGCATTTCAGTTTCCAAATAGACGAGGTTAGCTGTACGGCAATTTATTATAGCAAACTAGATTTACTACTTTGATGAACAACTCAAGGGAAACACCCCATATCTCTTCAGGTGGGTGTGGTCTCACGATTGTCTGTTGGCATGTAATCCGGAATACAGGGGATGCTAACATCAGTTTCCGGTTCGGGAATGTTAAATTTTCAGATTGAACAGGTGATCCCGATGTGACTATTTCTGAAATTAATAGAGGAATTCAATCTGTTACTTTTGCATTCGTAAATGATGTCATGTGTACGAACAAATAAATGTACGTACATATAAACACGATTTTGATTTCCTACGTTTTTCCCCTATTACAACAGCTATATGTTACAGTGTAATTCGTGTTTCGGCAGGAGTTCCAATTTTTCCGTTAAACATACAAAAAGGGTTTTAATTAAGTTAAGATTAAATGAATTCTGGCCCAAGTTTTACTCCAGCAAGTGCTCTTCATTGTACATAAATATTTTAATTTAAACAGCGCTTTCGAAAGGCTACACTTACAGGACCTATAGGCCTACTTCAAATGATAACAGAAGATTAAATATACAGTGGAAGGGAGCGAGATATTAATGAGAATGCCTCTTTTTAACGTAGGAAAGTTACAAACCTAGCTTAAGTATGTTTTCTAAACGAAAAGAACTTAGTTTAAATATCTCAGTGCAATGCATTTACCCATATTTTCATGAGATCATTTTAACCACTTGACCTTTGACCTTTCAGTAAACGTTAGTTGTCAGACGGGTGATTGGCAACCCACCTATAATTTGATCAAGGTTCAGGTAGACATAGTTTTTAAGTACATGTTTACTGTTATAGTATACTTACCAGTCTCTATAGAAGTACATGTTTACTGTTACAGTATACTTACCAGTCTCTATAGAAGTACATGTTTACTGTTACAGTATACTTACCAGTCTCTATAGAAGTACATGTTTACTGTTACAGTATACTTACCAGTCTCTATAGAAGTACATGTTTACTGTTACAGTATACTTACCAGTCTCTATAGAAGTACATGTTTACTGTTACAGTATACTTACCAGTCTCTATAGAAGTACATGTTTACTGTTACAGTATACTTACCAGTCTCTATAGAAGTACATGTTTACTGTTACAGTATACTTACCAGTCTCTATAGAAGTACATGTTTACTGTTACAGTATACTTACCAGTCTCTATAGAAGTACATGTTTACTGTTACAGTATACTTACCAGTCTCTATAGAAGTACATGTTTACTGTTACAGTATACTTACCAGTCTCTATAGAAGTACATGTTTACTGTTACAGTATACTTACCAGTCTCTATAGAAGTACATGTTTACTGTTACAGTATACTTACCAGTCTCTATAGAAGTACATGTTTACTGTTACAGTATACTTACCAGGCTCTAGAGAAGTACATATTTCCTGTTACATTATACTTACTAGCCTGGAGAAAAAGGAATTGTTGGATGATAAACTTCTCTATGTAATACGGTACTGTTGGGAGGGTTTACTCCACAGAGTTTCTTATTCGATACCTTCTCTGTACAGTAAACTTAAGCTTAAGTCTGCTAAAAACCTTTAAGATCCAACAAAAATGACACCAAACCGTTTATCTTTATCATCAGTGATGTATGGTGTAAGTAGGAAGTGCCGTGTTCTGGTTGAAATCCGCATCGTTTAACATTTAACAATATATGAAAAGCCTAAAAATACACTGTTTTTTAACTGCCTTGTCCCTATGAGCTTAACAAGCAGGTCGCTGTTTAATAACTTTCATTGAATACTTTTGAATTAATGTTACAACTGACAAGTTAACAAAAAATACAGTAACGAATAGCAGGTGTAAGGGAGACACATAGATTTTCAGATAAGTAAGATTTGGTAAAGACGAACGAAGTTCTATTCAAACCATCTGAACAGCATTGTCCAGATTGCAAAGGAACATGTAGAAACCGAAATGTCTAGATTAAACAATTCTAGTCTAATGTAGACACGGGAACGGAAATTTCAACTGTTAAGTGTCTAGTTTACCAATTAAGGCACCACCATAAACATGGTAACAGATGTGACCAGATTACCAAGTCTACACTGTAAACATGGTAACAGAGGTATCCAGATTACCAAGGCTTCACTGTTAACATGGTAACAGATGTGACCAGATTACCAAGTCTACACTGTTAACATGGTAACAGAAGTGTCCAGATTACCAAGGCTACACTGTAAACATGGTAACAGAAGTTTCCATATTACCGAGGTTCTACTGTAAACATAGTAACAAAGGTATCCAGATAACCAAGGCTCCACTATAAACATGGTAATACAAGTATCCAGATATTACCAAGGCTACACTGTTAACATGGTAACAGATGTGACCAGATTACCAAGGCTCTACTGTAAACATAGTAACAAAGGTATCCAGATAACCAAGGCTCCACTATAAACATGGTAACACAAGTATCCAGATATTACCAAGGCTACACTGTTAACATGGTAACAGAAGTGACAAGATTACCAAGGCTACACGATAAACATGGTAACAGAAGTGTCCAGATTACTAAGGCTACACTATAAACATGGTAACAGAAGTGTCAAGATTACCAAGGCTTCACTGTAAACATGATAACAGAAGTGTCCAGATTACAAAGGCTTCACTATAAACATGGTAACAGAAGTGACCAGATTACTAAGGCTACACTGTTAACATAGTAACAGAAGTGACCATAGTAACAGAAGTGACCAGATTACCAAGGCTTCACTGTAATTATGGTAACAGAAGTGTCCAGATTACCAAGGCTTCACTGTGAACATGGTAACAGAAGTGTCCATATTACCGAGGTTCTACTGTAAACATAGTAACAGAAGTGACCAGATTACCAAGGCTTCACTGTAAACATGGTAACAGAAGTGTCCAGATTACCAAGGCTACACTGTTAACATAGTAACAGAAGTGACCATAGTAACAGAAGTGACCAGATTACCAAGGCTACACTGTTAACATAGTAACAGAAGTGACCATAGTAACAGAAGTGACCAGATTACCAAGGCTACACTGTTAACATAGTAACAGAAGTGACCATAGTAACAGAAGTGACCAGAGTACCAAGGCTACACTGTTAACATAGTAACAGAAGTGACCATAGTAACAGAAGTGACCAGAGTACCAAGGCTACACTGTTAACATAGTAACAGAAGTGACCATAGTAACAGAAGTGACCAGATTACCAAGGCTACACTGTTAACATGGTAACAGATGTGACCAGATTACCAAGGCTTCACTGTAAACATAGTAACAAAAGTATCCAGATTACCAAGGCTCCACTATAAACATGGTAACAGAAGTATCCAGATATTACCAAGGCTACACTGTTAACATGGTAACAAAAGTGTCCAGATTACCAAGGCTTCACTGTAAACACGATAACAGAAGTGTCCAGATTACAAAGTCTACACTGTTAACATAGTAACAGAAGTGACCAGATTACCAAGGCTTCACTGTAAACATAGTAACAGAAGTATCCAGATATTACCAAGGCTCCACTATAAACATGGTAACAGAAGTGTCCATATTACCAAGGCTACACTGTTAACATGGTAACAGAAGTGACCAGATTACCAAGGCTACACTATAAACATGGTAACAAAAGTGTCCAGATTACCAAGGCTTCACTGTAAACACGATAACAGAAGTGTCCAGATTACAAAGTATACACTGTTAACATAGTAACAGAAGTGACCAGATTACCAAGGATACACTGTTAACATAGTAACAGAAGTGTCCAGATTACCAAGGCTTCACTGTAAACATGGTAACAGAAGTGTCCAGTTTACCAAGGCTCTACTGTAAACATGGTAACAGAAGTGTCTAGATTACCAAGGCTCTACTGTAAACATGGTAACAGAAGTGTCTAGATTACCAAGGCTCTACTGTAAACATGGTAACAGAAGTGTCTAGATTACCAAGGCTCTAATGTAAACATAGTAACAGAAGTGTCTAGATTACCAAGGCTCTACTGTAAACATGGTAACAGAAGTGTCCCAAGGCTACACTGTTAACATGGTAACAGATGTGACCAGATTACCAAGGCTTCACTGTAAAAATAGTAACAGAAGTGTCCAGATTACCAAGGCTCCACTATAAACATGGTAACAGAAGTGACCAGATTACAAAGGCTCCACTATAAACATGGTAACAGAAGTGTCCGTATTACCAAGGCTACACTGTTAACATGGTAACAAAAGTGTCCAGATTACCAAGGCTTCACTGTAAACACGATAACAGATGTGTCCAGATTACAAAGTCTACACTGTTAACATAGTAACAGAAGTCACCAGATTACCAAGGCTACACTGTTAACATGGTAACAGAAGTGTCCAGATTACCAAGGCTCCACTATAAACATGGTAACAGAAGTGACCAGATTACAAAGGCTCCACTATAAACATGGTAACAGAAGTGTCCGTATTACCAAGGCTACACTGTTAACATGGTAACAGATGTGACCAGATTACCAAGGCTTCACTGTTAACATAGTAACAGAAGTGACCATAGTACCAAGGCTTAACTGTAAACATGGTAACAGAATTGTCCAGATTACCAAGGCTACACTGTTAACATAGTAACAGAAGTGACAAGATTACCAAGGCTACACTGTTAACATAGTAACAGAAGTGACTAGATTACCAAGGCTGCACTGTTGACATAGTAACAGAAGTGGCCAGATTACCAAGGCTACACTGTGAACATAGTAACAGAAGTGACAAGATTACCAAGGCTTCACTGTTAACATAGTAACAGATCTAGAAGTGACCAGATTACCAAGGCTACACTGTTAACATAGTAACAGAAGTGACAAGATTACCAAGGCTTCACTGTTAACATGGTAACAGATGTGACCAGATTACCAAGGCTTCACTGTTAACATAGTAACAGAAGTGAACAGATTACCAAGGCTTCCCTGTAAACATGGTAACAGAAGTTTCCAGATTACCAAGGCTTCACTGTAAACATGGAAACAGAAGTGTCCAGATTACCAAAGCTCTACTGTAAACATGGTTACAGAAGTGTCCAGATTACCAAAGCTCTACTGTAAACATGGTTACAGAAGTGTCCAGATTACCAAGTCTTCACTGTAAACATGGTAACAGAAGTGGCCAGATTACCAAGGCTCCACTGTAAACATGGTAATAGAAGTGACCAGATTACCAAGGCTTCACTATAAACATAGTAACAGAAGTGTCTAGATTACCAAGGTTCCACTATAAATAAATATATTACAGAAGTGTGCAGACAAACGAAGCATTCTTCTTATACATGTATACATTGTTTCGTCACCGATATACATTAATAATTGTAATATAAGACATCGACTTAACATTTCATTTTTGATAGCATCAGTTTTTACTTTCGGCTTTCTAGCTATTGGTGCTTTTTAACAAATCATCAAATTTTGTTACCACTTAATTCAAGTTACTTTATCGAAATTAGTGTTTAAGGTTGGGAGAAGTATTGACCGTTATTTTAATTTCTGAGTAGAATTTGTCGGTTGCTATATGAATAGTTCATGAAACTGAATTCCCTGAAATCCGAGGCGCCTAAATTCTTAGACACGCGACCTTTCAGCCAAGACCTCACAAGTAGTTATCACATGTATATTGTAATGGTAATCAGTGTGGCTTGCCCTACTCAGTACGAAGTCTTCACCACCGAAATGGCGGTAAATTACTCTGCTACGTGAATTGTCAGGGCGCCGGCTCCATGTGCCGAAGATTGCGGTTTGGATCAGGTCTTGGCATGGCATTTTAATGTTGATTCTAAGCCGCAAAGATTGCTCCACTGGGTGACACAATATCATGTTTACGGTTCATAAACCACGGATAAACTCCGTTTACTGTAGACAGAGTTGTTTTCGCAGCAATATTATTTACGCGATTACCTGATTAAGAAAATTAAATATCGATAATAAACGCAACACATAGGTCAACAATCGCGTTATATACATGACATAAAAACAATCCAAATATGGAATCTTAAAAATACAAAAATTCAATACTGACATTTTTTTAATTTGTATACAGCTTACGCAATCTACAATGTATTCGAATGTTTTGTCCCCGATCGTTCCCGGGCGAAACAATTCTGTTCTGAACACCAGGGACATGGCAATCATTAACAGTGTGCATGTTAGAACTAATTAAAATGTGCACAGAATAACAGTAGACGTTGTAGGAGCTCAAACCAACGCACAATGATACAGTTGAGTCATGCCTTATCATGATCAGTCAATAGTCAAAACTAATTCCCCAACTCCGAAGGAAGATAGTTTTGACTGTTGGTTGATGAAGCATGAACAATTGTGTTTCGTAACTTGATCAACACGACCAATGAAAAAACAAACAGCTACGTACGAAATCAACATTTTATATCAGTACCTGACGTACCGCCATCTTTATTATGTTTAAGTACTTACTGAGTATTGTACACAAACCTCCACATCAGGCTATGGCAAAAACACATATCATTTGTATGATTATCAGGTTGCTGTAAATAAAACTGAATTTGCTATCAACGCGAATGTGCAATGTTCTCGTCGCGAACTCGAGCAGGGATTGGCCTAAATATTTAGACTAATTGTTGTTGTTCAAAATAATTAAAACATGTTTGTTTCTGTGAGCCCAATAACCAAGCGACTAAACCGTAAATCGTTCTTAAATTGAAATATTTTGAGCAAAGTAGCATTTTTCTAAACCAAACAATGATGTTTGATTTATGTATATACCGGTTAAGAAGAAAGAACGTTATTACAAATTTAGCACTTTTTATGTTCTGTATCGGTGGCTCCTTTGATGAGATTTGATTGGCATTTACAGTCTAATAATAGATTGTCAGCGGTACAAATCGAACTCATGAATATTCAAACTTTCCAAAATTATAAGGATACGTCGGTCGCTATCTTACGGGAATTAATCACAGAATCATCAGAGCGTGAACGTTTCCAGTTATACGGCGTCTCTACGGAGCTTCCTCCATCTAAAAAGTGTAACCATCCCTCAGTTAAGTATTACTGAAAAGATTTCTGACAGTGAGTCAGTAACTACCTTGTTAAGCAATTACTTTAAATGGGCTAATTTCGATTATAATACTCTTTTTGATTCTTTGCCGACTACTTAATCGAGAAGCAGTGGATTTACCGAAAGGTGAAGCAGAAATCCATGTTCCATACTAAATATTGGATCGTTATAAATTTTAGCGAATATAACAATTCGTAAAATGAAAATATCCAAAAAAAATTATTGAGAGATTATATTTTTTTCTCTCAATAATTTACATTTTAAAACGTAAGGTGATTTGCTCCATTCAAAATATAGTGCTTCTTGTTATCGTGATACATTTTTAAAATAATTGTAATGGCATCTGTTATTTAAATTACGAATGGTTTTTTTTTCGTATTTTCTAGAAACCGGAGGTAATTTGTAGTCAATTCCGAAAGTTAATGGCTCTTGATTGCTAATGAACATACATTGCCTTTTTTAGATATCAAAGAACCTCAGCAAAATCAGTATTTGTGGGAGAGCAAATATTGGAGAAAACCCCCTGATATATTGGAATTTCGTCATACCCTTATTACTTGTTCAGTTTACAGGGTATATATTCCTGTTTAAAGAAGCTTATTTCATCAAAGGACACTCCCCCCATGTGTATACTGCTCTGGGACATCTTGTAGTAGTTCATTTACATTTAAACTTCAACATATAGCTTCAATTGTTTTTAAATTGATCTGTTTTTAAATTGATCTGATTGTTTTAAACGAATGACACTTCGATACACTTTTTACTTTCTCTTTCAATTTGCTGTGCTTAAAAAAAATATCGCTCAGTGAACGAGACCTTTTAAAACAGCTGATTTTATATAAAAAGCCATTTTGGTGATTTTTTGTTAAAATATTGATAATAAAAGAACCTGTCAATTAGGGATTGAACGTCTGTCAGATTGCAGTTACAGTCAATATGAATGCAATCCGGGTGACAGATAATTAGAATGACGTCCCATGATTATTTATCCATAGAGTTAATGGAAAATAGGAAGGGTATAATTATGTAAATTTTTCAGATATTAAAACCGTTTATATTATTATATAGTTGTTGTGATGAGCCATATTAACCAGGTATGTCCGACTCGGTTTCAAACTCATGTTACAGAGAGAAGTGTCCGATCTGTACCTGTAGAAACAGTGACGTACAATATAAGACCTATAGTTATGTTCTACGGTAAAGCACGACCGACGTCCCTTCTCAGTCAAATAAGGATCAATAACTCGAATCGTTAACGCCAGGGTTGTGTAAATCAGATATGTTTTATCTATGTTCAAGACAACACTCCATTTTTTTTAATTTTTTTTTTTGCACCCAGGCAGAACCACATAAAATTGGATGTACCAGGAGGGCACATATATATAGTATACGTTCAATGCACGACAGGCAAGCGTCGTGCATCGTTATATAATATATATATAATTACATGTATAACAGTTACGAACAAATCAATCAGTGTTAAACGTGTGTAGAAAACAGGAAAGCTTTATATTATGGAATATTGACATTACATTGATTTTGCTATTTGCATATAGTCTTATAGTCTTAAGCAATTTCCTATTAAGAATTATGAACATTGCTTTCAGTTTAGGGCATAAACATGCAATTGCACGCGCTACTCACTGTATGTTTTAAGCGTTCACGCGACGCAGACTATCGTTTCAACTGGAGGCATGTCTAGGGTCTAGATGTTTCTGATCGGGGCTTGAAGCGTTTGACCTCATGTATGTTTCTAGTCTATAATGCTATATTTAAATGCTTTTTGTGAATGGATTACATATAAAACTGACAAACTGCCGTCATCTTTTCCTCCAAGCTGCCAAACTTGAAGTCTGCATGCGTCTGATGTCAGAGAATAACAGCAACCCTGGAGTGAGATGGCCGGCTGGTAAAACTCCATAACCTATCACACAGACTCCCCCGGGAATGGGCATGTGTAAGGTTTATTGGTGGCAAACTTCAATGAAAACGTGTCTTTAATAAATAAAAGGTTTTTTTCCTTGCCCTTTTGCGTTTGTGAAACCTATCTGCGTCATAGCTTATACATACAAGTTTGAAATTTTATGTCGGGAAACTGTCTTATAATCACGTTACGCTGGTAAATTAACCCGAACTGTGCTCTAGCCGGCCATTGCGACGTGTATTGTAACAGTTTAATACCGAAACTCTGAAGGTGTTCCAGTTAATGTCATTATGTTTCATCAAGAACTTCAAATACTTTTTCTTTACAACGATGCAGTATGTTGTGTCGTGGTAAGAACTTGGAGTTCCGATATACGCGGGACTTGTAACTTCTCATATTACAGCTAGGGTGTTTTTATGCAATTTTCGAAATATCTTTGGGAAAAAAACCCAATAAAAACTGTCCATATAGTTATGAACGGAAGATGTGTCTTCTCTTGTTGTGTTGCCGATTGACGACTCCGAATTATCACACGATTTCCGAACACTTGATGCCATTTCTAAATAGTTCATGAAGACGTGGGGTTAAAATGGGGTTAACTTTTCTAGTTTACGTTGCGAGGAAATCGAAATCTGAATTAACCGCCATGATGCGTATAATATGGGTGTCATGACCCGATATGGAAACATGGCGGCTTCAGTAGTAATTCTATATTTGGCCATGCAGGCCATATATATAAACGTAACATCACGTGTCTTCTGTCATGTCGGTCGTTTCTTATGTTTTATTTTTCGAGACGGACTTGGCTAATTTCGAGATAAAGTTATTTTATTAGTAAATATTCGTTATTTCAACAATCACGCATCGTTCTGAGAGCATATTCATATGAGGCGTTAATTCTATTTAATCTTACAGATTGGACACTCTTCGTTTTGCTCCATTCGATGCCATAGGACCGATTCGACGCAATACATAAACATTGTCTCGCAGTTATCGCATGCAGCTATAGCTACCTGGGCTTGTATTCATGAAACCGTTCTCGTGTTCAAACCAACTTTCTTGTAACTCGTTTAAATCATATCAAACAATCAAAAAGTAAAATGTTAACATTGAAAACAGTTTTAGGCTTCAATGTTTTTCCAAATCATTGAAAAAGTAAGATTTGTTTATTAGTTTATAACAAGAACAAGAAATTAGACTTGAGCACAAAATCCATTTCTTGAGCATGAGAACGATTTTCTTACTACGGGCCTGGTCAACGAAAGTGTCTGGTTCCGACTGTGCCACACAAGTCACACATGATTATATTGTTATATACTGTCCTTTCCACAACTTTACGAAAAAGCATGCTGTCAAACTGCACGTGATATCATTATTACATGTCTGTAGGCATATCAATATTTGAATGGAATTGTCCTTCGCCATCTTGTACATCCCATATGAATTTTGAATATTTAATTATGAATGTTTGTAACCTATATGCTGTGTTGCATTTGGATATAATAAAACATGTAAACTTATCCAAAATGAAATCAAAGGGAGACTACTTTTTGTACTATAAACCACAGCTCAGTGGACCAGGGGTCATTAATAAGTTTAAAATAGCAATTCCTATACGTACACTACAGCTTAATACAAGGACCTATCTACGCATGCGCGTCGTTTTATCATGTTACTGTTTCAGTCAATATTCCAACGTTTATTAAGACAGAATTTTGTAACGGCGGCCCTGACAAGACAATTGCCTCAATGTAAAAGAATTTAATGATGCCACTGCTATTTTCACGATATTTCATGTGATCAACCTTAGCTAGCTGACTTTTCATTCATTTTTTTTTTATTGATGCCTTTGATAAGAAAGAAATATTTTCTTGGCATAATGAAAGTAGTAAACAATAATTAACTGTTTTTGAAGTTTAGACAGTCTTTATTATCGCCGTATACTTTTACGTAAAATTGAATGAATTCAAGCTAATAAGATGATGTTATGTTATTATCAGAATATTACGCTCAACGGAGATTGTCAGTGCGTTGATTTCATAGCACAGAGAATCATTAAGTGTTACGTACAGTGTCTTAATATACAATGTAGCCGTTAACCGTTAAGCATAGCAAAAGTGGGGATATTTAACAACTTACGTAAACTGCTCAACTGACGTGATCCACACGCCGTAGTTGTTGAGTTTTGAACATAAAATAGTAAGGGGTCTTCGAGATTCAAGACAGTATATTTTGACACATGACGTCATTGCTGAAAATCGCTCCTGTTGTTTGTTTGTTAACGATATAAGGGCAAATCTAAATCTTAACAATAAGGTCATTTCGGGCTATTACGCCATGCAGTGGTTTCGTGTTTCGTTATACCCTCTCCTT
>NW_018407865.1:1184061-1225660 GCF_002113885.1 Mizuhopecten yessoensis
GGGGGACATTTCAGTTTAAATGTGTGTTATTTGTAAATTAGCTTCATTTTACTTGAGACAACCAGTTTTCTTTCTCTTTACCTAACTCTTTATAAAGGCGTTTGTTTGGCGTTATCACAGCATTTACATGAATATTACAACCAAATGAAAAAATGTGACGCGACATTTTACTTGTCAACGTGACGTTTGACAGTTCTCTATAACTAATGCCGTGAGTGACTTTGAATCAATAGCTCCAATTATCACGATTTTCGAAGTGGAGTTCCGTCAGTTTCTTTTCATTGGCAAAAACACATTCAATGACGTACTTTACTACATCAGATAATTTCACAATTACTGAGATTTGAAAATAGCGATTCGAGTTTCAATATCTACATATCTTCATAACAATAGCAGAACCATGAAATTTTTAAAATCTGCATATCTGATTTTAATCCTTAACTTAAACCAATATGTTTATTTTTACTCAGAAGTGTATCTCATTATCTATATTTTATGAGGCAATCCTGAAGTTAGTTGAATAAAGGTCCGACCAGATGATCACGTGATAAAATGATTCATCTATTGTGTTATGACAAATGTTGTATATTAATTATATCATTTGGTGACTACTATTCCACCAAAATAGTGGACAAATGGACTTGGCATAATGTACATAAATTAACCCCTTACTTTGTCGTTTGATTGAGCATAGCTATACATCTTTTGAAATTCGATAGTATATCATCTGTCTTAAAATTGATTTGTGATAGCCAATGTACTCATAACTCTGGGGAGAACAGCCGACATGTATTAAACAATACCGTCACAGTAACTGTTTCCTATCCGTTTGTAAATCAAATCAAATCTAATAACAGCGACAGAACAAAATGCGCTCCCTGGCTAACCCCAGGAAATTGCTAGCTAACCGTCAAATTAAATGAATTATTCCTGAACGTCTCATCTATTCTCAATCGTTTCTGAACACGGTTATATTTTGATAGATAGCTTTACAACCGAATTTCCTTAATTAATAATTATATAGTAGAGAAGAAACTGAATTTCTTAGATACAGCAGATGTATTTAAGACATATCAGCCATAATGAAATTAATTAATTTATATGTAGGTAAATCACACAACACCATGGTAGTGGACGAACACATGCACAATTATGTTATACTGTAGATACAGTGCACTTTAAAAATTTAAGGAAGCGATATCGATTAATCCACAATCCAATTTTGGTTCTTTTCTGGTTCTTTGGTCGAGCATTGCGTAATAATGAAGGATTTCTTTCAGATGAAATTAACGGTTCTGAGCAGATTCGTTTCTAATCAAAGACAGCTAATTGTGTTTTAATCAAAGCGGAATTGTAAACGGCTATTTGATGCATTTAACTAGTGTTTTAACATCCCATAACAAGAACGTGTATTGATGTCGACGTTTTCACGAACACATGTACTATTATTAACTGTGCATTAAGTATGCAAATATAACTATAACTTAAGATACAATGTATAATTTCGGAAGCAATACCCTGGTATCATGATTAGATACCCAGATGCAGTATGGGATGTCAAAACAAATAACGAGAATTTGCTGAACATACATTATGTATTTTAACATTCGCGTTGTATAGCATTGCTCCTGTGTGTTTTACAAAGATTTTATGTAACATTTATTCGTATGTAATCATTTTCATGAACCTGGGTTTCGCTTAAGACTTTTTAGACTCGGATCACGGTCTAAACTCTCTGTGGGATACACTTTTAAGAGTTAGACCTGCGTTTTCCATCTTTTGTAGCGCCTTTCTAGACATCTCGATTTTTCAGAATTCTGTGACTGGATAGAGTGCCATGTTACCGTGTCAAGGTCGTGACATTTCAGTTAGATTGAACTTTATTGAACTAATTATCTGTGAACATCGTCTTCATTAGTTATTGTCTTTGAACGATATTAGTATAAATAATATAACATTAGATACTGGACTCTACCCTTAGTGCGATTTGGACTATATTCAACAGCTACTGGTTTTAATCTAATCGAATTCATGCATAATGTATTTCCGTTGGTACACATGTTTTTTATTTACATGATCTGTGGAAGAATGTAGAAAAACGCTGAGCAGTATACCAGTATTACTGATGATCGTAGTTGAGCACCACAACTGACCCTTTAAGTTTCAGTATATTCCGTTCTATATACACAGAGAATTTCATTGCGAGTTTCAATAGCACAATACATATGGGACTGTAATCTGTCTGCTTAAAATCGCTTTCTTTCAACAGACATGGATTCCGGAAAAATGGGTCCGATATTTGGGATCGTCGACTCAAATATTAGATTAACAATTTTGATTCTTCACGAATAGTAATACACTTGAATCTAGGTCTATCCATGTTTTACGAACCTGATCTAAGCAAGTTTCAGACCAGGGCCCGTATTCATGAAACCGTTTTCATGCTCAAAATCAGATTCTTTACTTAATCCCAGTTTCTTGTTCCGGTAATATATGAATAAAAAATGCATTTACCAATGATTTGGAGGAATTTCGGAGAGACTTAAGCGAGTCAGATGAAAGTTGGTATGAGCACAAAATCCATGGTTGAGTATGACAACGGTTTCATGAATTGGGGGTCCTGGTTCGAAGATCAGGGATCGACCGAGACTGTAATCCACAAAACTTTTGATATATATATTATTTAACATTTAATCCACCTTCCCTGATGTATCATTGAAATCAGTCCTAATTAAAGGACAACACTTTACGTTCCTGTACAGTTTAGAAACTTCAGGTACATGTGCAACCAGTATTAGCCTTTTACGCACTCAGTGCATGTAAGACATGCTCATATTTAAAAATTATGTTCGGTTCAGAGAATTTATATGTTTCATGTATCCGAAATAATGTATAGGTTGGATATCATTTTGTTTAAACCAATAGGTACGGACAAAATAATTTCCGGTTAACATACCTTTTTTTAATGGATGAAAGCAAAATATACTATTTTACAAAAACTGATAAAAAAGAGAAATCACGATGAAAAACTATTGATCTCTTGCACTTTGCATTTCGGGTTCATTCTAGGGAATGTGAAGCCGGTTTAAAATCCCGTGATTACAAGACCGATGTTATACTGACGTCCGGCGGAATGAATTCCAATTCGATTCATGATAGATGAAAAGTCGGATAATTTGCAATTAAGAATAATTCCACGCTTTCGACGTAAGTTGATTATCAAGCTCAGCATGCTGTTTAATTTGGTTGTTTAAAAACACGAGAATTTCTTCAAATAAGATCTGTTGACTTTGACTATGTAGGCGCTAGCTGCCAAAGCAAATACAAACATCTATATACCACGCCAAAAAGCTCGTCTAAGTAATTTCATAAACCAATTCGGTTTCCATGGTGTTGATATTATTTAAGTTTTCAATGTGTTATTTCTTCATTGGTCTGAGTATTCACCGTGTATGTACGTAATCTAGACGGAGTAATCGGTTTCCTGGAAATACGGCGGGTCGTTCGTGCCATGTTTGATCAAAGGAAAAATCGATTGTGTTCGCTTTGTTTGAGAGAAGAAACGCTTATAATGCAAAAAGCAAAGTTAAACGTTTCAAAATATGTCAACTACATGTATGTATGATATTGTTCTTAACATATAAGGCACGACAGTGATATCTCACAGTGCAGACTAAATTATGATTTTTAGAGCAACTGTCTCCCTTTTTGCAAACGGCACGAAAGCTTCAGAAAGAGATGATAGCGATTATTTAATGAAAAAATATTATTAAAACCTCCGGTACAGACATTACAGAGGTGAAATACATAAAGTGCCAGCAGCCAGGTCGTCATTTAATTTTACTGGAAAACATCTATGTATACATAATGGGAGCCTGAAGTTGGTTCCTAGTTCTAGTTCCGTTTCAGATAAACGGAACTGGGAACCAGACCCTAGTTCCGTTTCAGATAAACGGAACTGGGAACCAGACCCTAGTTCCGTTTAAAAACTAAAATAACATCATCAATGGAACTAGTACCAAGATACTAGTTCTGTCTCAGAAAAAACATCATTACCAGTCTCTTATAATCCACTGGGAACTCCAGTTACGTTTTTCTCTTAAACGGAACTGGGAACCAGACCCAAGTTCCGTATGGCAAACGTATACGTGTTTTGTAATTCTGTTCCTGTCTACAAGGCTTATAGTCATATGTGAATCCATTATTGCATTGAAAATTGAGAGCAAACTAGAGTTGTTGTGGTTATCGCCCTCGGACCGCGAACAGCATGTATCATCATCGTCATCATCATCATCATCATCATCATCATCGTCATCATCATCATCATCATCATTATCGTCATCGTCATCATCATCATAATCATCATCATCATCATCATCATCATCATTATCATCATCATCATCATCATCATCATCATCATCATCATCGTCATAGTCATCGTCATCCATTTTGTAACAAACATCAGTACATCAACATGAATGGTGATGACCTACTTGTCCACTCGGCACAATCAGGACAGCTGATCATCGTGCAATTATTACACGTTTTTTTGCAGTTCATAGGTGACGGATATTGACAAATGATCATTGTTCTTGCAATAACAACTATCCTTAGTTAACTGATGTTACTACATGTACATGAAACAGCGGTTTTATTTATAACATTTTCATGAAAAAACATGTTTCTAACATCGCCTTGGCCTAAAAGGCACTTCAAGTTCATTTATAACAAGGCCCCGGTATCACAAAGAATGAGAATTTTTCGGGATGTATGAATTATTTATAAACCCAAATGTTGCCTTATTTAGACTATTTTACAAGAAATTCAATGCGTTGTTTCAGATCCAAACATAAACAGACATAACGGTGAAGTGTTCTACGCTGAGCCGTCGTGTTATAGAAAGGGGGAGGGAAGCAATATACAAAAAGCGAAACTGAGCATGAATAAAAGAAATGGCTGCAGAGATTAAGGTGAACTATTGAAATATAAATCACTGGCATTTTGAACTGTCTTCATAGCATCACTGAAATGTACATGCACCACGGCAAGGTTTACAACGGTTTGACACTGTCGCCCTTTTTATTTATTTATAGACTATAGTTATTGTGGTTATCGCCCTCGGACCGCGAACAGCATGTATCATCATCATCATCATCATCATCATCATCATCATCATCATCATCAATCATCATCATCATCATCATCATCATCATCATCATCATCATCATCATCATCGTCATCGTCATCATCATCGTCATCATCATCGTCATCATCATCATCATCATCATCATCATCATCATCATCATCATCATCATCATCATCATCATCATCATCATCATCGTCATTGTCATCCATTTTTTACTAGTGACAATATGGTCAGTATATTTCTATTTGAGCGATATTATCTGAATGTTTTTCTGTATGTTAATCAGAATATCGTTTGAAGAGCTATTTTATTTTGAAATCTGAATGTGAAAGAGATCATATGCTATAATGGTGATTTTCAAAGCCAATATTTCAGGAAATATTAGATTGTGAAGCATAACCTGTATGCGTCACCATATTACAAGTGTACAACTAAGTATATGTTTCGCACGCCATGTCACGAACTCATCGGACGATTTTAATTAATTTACATTATTTTTCTAAATTTTCTATATCGGTATATAAGTATGAAACTTCAACGATATTGCAATATCTTAAGATCAAATTGAAAATCAAATATCAAAGTTCGCAGTCACGTGCATAGTTCGCCAAAGGAAACCCTGTATTGTCGCGTGTCGAGTGGATATGTTATTGATTAGAAGTAGAAGATGCAGTATTGCACACGTACCATGCACACGGTGTTGTCGCCCTTGTAGAATCCAAGACCGAGCATAACGAAAGAATTGACTGTTTTCCAGGAAGTTATTTCAAAATGTGATTATACATACAAGTAATAGCTTATTGCAATTTAGACCTGAATAAATACTTATTGTACCGGTTTTGGAATATGAATATTTGGCCTCACACAATTTTATGTTCCTTGGACGAGCTTAATCCCATTATCTATTCGTCAGAAGCGGTATAAGACAGGTCCATTTCCCAGCGGAACTAATGTCTTTCTATGTGCTTTATCTGGACGAGGTTGACGTGACCGATAGTCATCTGATGTCTATATAACATATGTACAGGATATCAATTTTTCTTCGTGTTGAAACACACAACGTGCTTAAAATGTCTTTAAAACTCTAACGGCCCGTTGAATTTCTTTTTAATCATCAGACAGCGAAACACAGTCTCCAGTTTGTCCGTTTTAGCCAATCGGTATACAGGAAACAACCAATCAGAACACAACGGACACGAAAGTTTATTACCTCTTTGAGAAAAAACATGCACCACGGCAAGGTTTACAATACAGTGTACCAAACCGCATTCGTAAATCTCAGGGGTATACGAAAATCTCAGGGGGTATACGGTCATGTCACGTGATTCTCAGCAGTAATACGGTGGAATCACGTGATTTTACAAGGGGTATACGGGTCATGTGTCTTTGAATCTTGCGGCCGGGCATCGGGAGACAACTCGCATTCGTCGTCTGCTTCGCCGTTTACAAAATGGCAAAACGTTTCGCATCGCATACTGATGAGGAAATACTCGCCAAAAGGGATAACAATGTGCCACATAACACACAAAAGTCGAACAGACGAGCGGCAATCATGCTGAGAACGGATTTAAAAGAAAAGAATCAGGAAGAACAGCTCGAGGAATTTGATAAAACGAAACTAAATGAGGTACTGTGCCTGTTACTTTTCTTTGTTTTTATTATAAAAGACTCAAAGAATACGAAACCCTTTAGGGTCATACCATCCCGTATACCCTGCCAAAAATCCGTGTAACTAATAGTATCCCGTGTATCAAATCAAATAAGAAGAGATCTTCCACAGTAAAAACTTCCAATCAGAACTGCCCTACCGACGTAGGAACCTTTAACCATAACGATGCTATTACAGAAAAAATGGTTTGTTATGTTTTACGTCCTATTGACAGCTAAGGTTATTTATAATTAAGGACGTGCCAGGTTTTGGTGATGGGGGAAAGCCGGGGTTCCCGGAGAAAACCGACCTACGGCCTGTACCTGGCGACTGCTCCACTCAGGTCTCGAACCGTGACCCAGTGGTGGAGGGCTAGTGGTAGTAGAATGTCAGACGCCTCAACCACTTGGCCACCTCGGCCCCCTTACATAAGCATGTCCACTCAGATATAGCCTGCCCATCCGTTAATGAAACGGTAGTGTTGGTACACGTACACATTACAGGCCAATTGGGACTTAGTGGAGCTTTAACTACACAGTAGTGAATAAAAGCAACTTTGTGTTTGAACCAATAAAAAAGGAGTTATCAAAACAAACAATACGGTTTTAATAATTTTGAAAATCGATCTTGTCAGATATACAGCTTTCATAACGTATATTATTTAACAGGTAGGGTCAACGCCTATGGAGATTTAACATAAGCGTCGGCCCCTACTTGGAATTTCAAAACATGATTTATCCAAAAAGGTATGGGTATAAGAAGCTTAAATCGGGAACAGTTAGTTTCAGAATTCATTTTATGATAAATGGGACCTCATTGACTTACATCTGTGTGGGTGTTAAAAGTGCAGTAACACAATTACTCCTTGAGCATTTAAATGACACAATTACTATACAATTATATCATCATCTTGTGCAACATATTCGAACTGTTATTTTGATAACAAAAAATACACGATTTCAGGAAGGAATTGTTCTTTTTATTGAAGATTTAAGCAGAAAAACATGTGATTTTTTTTACTAATGAGGAAATTTCCATTTTTGACACGTTAATTTACATAGTTCTAAAACCAGTCTATTTTTCATACTTGCTTAAACATTGGCTCCCAATAATATCTTTCAAGATCAGGAACTTAAAAAAAAAAATGACAACCGGTAAATTTGTCATATAACACTTTTGATTCAAAAAAAGAAAAACATAGCTTTCTTTCCACCTTGTCTTTTACTTGTGTTTGTTCATGGCCAATGGTCCTTGGGTCTTGATATTTGGCAAGTAGGTTGTTCATGTGCATGTATTTAAATTTTGTAAACGTTGATTACCTTGACCTTCGTTCAATGTAACAAAACTCAAAGGTGCTTAAACAATTCTTTTTTGTATGGGGAGTCAGACAAGGTTATCTTTCCTTGCTTTATTTGTTTAGAGTTAACGATGTAAAATAAATTTTCTTCATATTTTGTTTAATGAATGGGCAATAGGAAAATCAAATAATAACTAGAACTGTAAGCCAAAGGCTAACTAATATCCCCGCTCCTATATAAACCAGAACTGTAAGCTAAAGGCTAACTAAGGCAAAGCAATCCATAGTCTCCAACCAGTAGCCATAACACCTTTTTAAAGGGTCGGAATGAAAACACACTACTTAGATGCACAATGTTGTGGGGCAGTTACCATATCTGTAAACTTCCGTTGAAATTGGCCCTGTAGTTTTGGAGGAGTTGTCTGGACAAGTATTTTATAACAAAGGGCCATTACTCAGTAAAAAAGGTTAGATTGAAATCTTTCGTTGAAATTGATCCCTTAGTTTTGGAGGACATGTCCGGACAAGGATTTTTAAACAAAGGGACATAACTTTGTAAAAACAAAGGTCAGAATGAAAACTTCAGGTGGTATTTATCATACATGGGAAGTTTCGTTGTAATCTGTCCATTACTTTAGAAGGAGTTGTCCGGACAATCTTTTTCTACGTAGCTGATTCCAGTATACCCCCCTTACTTCGTTGCGGGGGTATAATAAAGTGAATAATAGTTTTATTTTATAGATTATTTTATTGTTTTTATATAATTGCATATCTTTGTCAATAACACAATCTTAACCTTAAGTAGTTCTCCAGAGGAAAGATTACTTTGGCAGAATACATATTCATGAGTTATTACTGCTGCACATAACTTTAAAACATGCGTAATATATTCAAGTGTTTTGGTATGATACAAGAACAGAAAATGTGTCGGTATTTACCATAATAAACATTGATAGTCAAATATCCATGGTTATGTGAAATTGGGCATTGATCATTGATCAAAATTGTCCCCCAAACCCTCTTTTCCGGCCCAATGATTGTACATACGCTGTACTAGAATCGAACGCTCTGGAGGTCACAAAATTAGCCAAAAGTTACTCAATGGTGACAAAACCCACAATTACTGCTGGGTAGTGAAACAAAAGTTTGGTATCTTTATATATTTTTTTCTTTTAATAACCTTTCTTTATCCACGTGAAATGTATTCTCCTTCCGCAGACATACATTTTGTATCTCCGTATCCTCACCTTCTTCGATATCACATGTTACCTGCAATTTGGAAACATTTGGTACAGTTATTAAGGTAATAGGATTATGTCGCCATTTCTCAGTAGAATTTATTCAAATTTTGTAGTTATATTGTTTTGAAGTAAGGCAAATTTTCTGCCACAAAAAAAATAATAAAGGTTGTCAGAATTTTAAGGATTTTAAATGGAAATTTATGTAAAAAGGATTGAATTTTGAAAAGAAAAATACATTTTGTTTTGCAAAATAATGTCAATAAAAATGATACTAACGTAGATTAGTATTGCATTATGTATATCAATTTCATAAATGCTGAAATTGTGTAAAATTAATCATCTATAAACGATTAAAAATTGACATTTTATAATAAAACCATATACACATAGTAATTGCACGCAAGAATTATCGTTCTTGAAAAACTTTACAGTGGTGAAATAGGTAGCCGGTTTCCTGAGTTACAGAAAAATGGGCTCATGTGACTCATTAATTAAAAAACAACTACATTAATGCATGGATTGCTTTGCAATACTGTAATATTGAAAGAACACACTGTTTTGTCAATGATAAGCATACAGTATTCATCAGTTTAATATTAAACATTAGAATATGCGGAAATTGTGATACTGTCTCCCTACATTGGATTTTCAACTAGGGATGTACTTCCTATTTCCGTCTAGCAATACACTCCTATGACCTTAACAAACATCAGTACATCAACATGAATGGTTATGACCTACTTGTCCACTCGGCACAATCAGGACAGCTGATCATCGTGCAATTATTACACGTTTTTTTGCAGTTCATAGGTGACGGATATTGACAAATGATCATTGTTCTTGCAATAACAACTATCCTTAGATAACTGATGTTACTACATGTACATGAAACAGCGGTTTTATTTATAACATTTTCATGAAAAAACATGTTTCTAACATCGCCTTGGCCTAAAAGGCACTTCAAATTCATTTACAACAAGGCCCCGGTATCACAAAGAATGAGATATTTTCGGGATGTATGAATTATTTATAAACCCGAATGTTGCCTTATTTAGACTATTTTACCAGAGCTTCAATGTGTTGTTCCAGCTTCAAACATAAACAGACATAACGGTGAAGTGTTCTACGCTGAGCCGTCGTGTTATAGAAAGGGGGAGAGAAGCAATATACAAAAAGCGAAACTGAGCATGAATAAAAGAAATGGCTGCAGACATTAAGGTGAACTATTGAAATATAAATCACTGGCATTTTGAACTGTCTTCATAGCAACACTTAAATGTACATGCACCACGGCAAGGTTTACAACGGTTTGACACTGTCGCCCTTTTTATTTGTTTATAGACTTTTAAAATTATGCAATTGGATATTAGCAGAGGCTTAATTGTTCTTATTAAATTACCAGTTTGTAGAATATATAATTTCATTGACGTGCATTTTTATTTTTGCATTGGTGTATACGATTTTGAATAAAAATTAAAATGTTTTATTGCTTTGATATGCAGCAATTTGATATGGCTCCTATTTCGACAGCATCGTTAAACCCGCGCTTCTCGACAAATTATTATACAAATTATGACAACGACAATCCAAATATATATCACATTTTACAACGTAACGAACTATGAGTGAAATATTTGCAACAACCAAAACATAGCTGTGGTAGCAGTATACAGTAGAGGATTGTGGCCATGGGTGATATTTTTGTTAAATGGCTAACCCCTGTATAATGATTTGTACAAAAAATATAAAAATAAAACTGTACTAAAATTGGTATAAGCATGATGAAGTGGGCTATTTGAGCTTCACATTTGTAAAAAAGAAAGAATATGTTTTTGGTTCGAGAATAAAATTTTGGCCATATTCCGAAAGGGTGCGTACACATGAAAAGCTAGCTTTACAGGAGGTAAAATTTTGACAACAGCACACGACGCAAAATTGCAAAAAATCAAGTTTTACAACTTTACTGGGACCCAGATAATTCTGCAACCAGGTGTAATCGTTAATTTCAGACAGGGCTTAGGATTTTTTTTTACTAATTGCGGGGGTCAAATTTTGGGTTAAAAATAGCAATTTTTGGCATTTTTTGGAAATTTTTGATGTGGTAACCATGGTTTTCACACAAGTGACATACATAGAAAAAAGAGGTTTATACACTTCTTATTACTTTATATGTATTGTAAATGTAATGCAGTTTACAAATATATATACATGTATACATGTGTTGTGTAGGGTAAAGCCGCTGTGTTTACATTTCCTCGACATGTGCCTTGTTTATCAGAGTCGGGCCATTTCTACTGTATACTGCTACCTGTGCATGACTTCATTTCAAAAAAGATTTTCATCAAAGTGTTATACAAAAGTCAAATATGAAAATACCTCGGACGAGTTCATATTTTAGTGTTCCAAGGCAAGGTCAATGTAGAGGTCTCTATTGCTATTTATATGTCAACCACATGGAAGGGAGGTATTCATGTCGTGCAGACGTTTCCAGTTTTACGATTATCAGTCGGGTTCGAGTCTGGCCACAGTTAACACACGTGTGGGTTGGATTTGAACAAAACAAAAATATAAAGTCGTTTGTGTCATATACAAAGCATTTCAGTTGCAAATGGTTTGGTTTAGAGGTTTGGTATGATGTTAAACCCTATGGAATGTCTTGTTAATTGTTTACTTGATCAAATAATTCTTATGTTTTTCCCTTTTATAATTGATTCATGTTGGAGTTCCTCAAGGCTCCATTTTGGGCCACCGTTATATATCGTTGCTCTTTCGCAGATTAAACATCACAATCAAAGTCATCTTCGTCTTGTTTGTAATTGGAGTAACTTTGAATGTAGAGGTTCTGAATACATGCTGTGAACCCTGGTTGACTATATTTTATCCTGAAAAAGGAACTGAGAGGTGAGAACATCAAGTACAAGCAGAACTAATTAAAAAAATAACTTTATAGAAATAAAAATTTAGGGAACTAGGCCTTCAACTTTAAAACTTCGTATATGTGATGTGGAGTTTATTTCACCATACATAAATAAGTCTGGGAGATCTAGATTCCATATCTTGTTACATGTATATGGTGTTTATATAGTCATATCAGGATTACTTCAAAATTGCAGTGTAAAAGACAAGAAAGATAACTGCGCATTGAATTATCAAAAATAAGATTTAATAATAGCTGTTTGATTATGTGTTTGGTAGAATTCCATTTAGGTGGCTTGGAGTGATATCATCGTTAATTTTGAACAGGTATTAAATTCTTCCTTTTGATGTTCTGTCAGAAATCCTTCTTTATCAGATTCGAAATTAAGATAATATTTACAAGTATAACAGAGAAGAGCTATGATAATAATAACACCTACACTATCTCTATTTCGTTTATTTAACACTTATTTCCGAAAGACCTGGTCATATTTTTGCAATTTACTAAAGGTCTCCATTTAATGTCTTCTCGTTGTCCATGTTCCCTTTTTCGCCCTAGATATGTCGACCCAAGATATGTCGACCTTGATATGTCGACTACAGTTTTGCTTACGCGTCGATATTCTTTTGTTCGTTTTTCTCGAAAGCATTAAAACAAATTCATATTTAAGTCGCTTATTTAATGAAGGAATCAATATTTAGATTTTGACAAACGTCCGTCTCACAAAAGAAAACGGACGTGCGTCAAAAATGGATTGTAATGCCAGGAATTTATTTAAGTTATTTTGGTACTGTATACCTAACAGATGATTTAAATAAAGCAAAAATGTTGTAGAAGTCTTTTACGCACACTCGCCTTCATTTGAGATAAGAAAATACCGAAGACCTCCTTCAGGTATCTATGTCACTGTAAACGTACTTATCTAAGCGCAGTCAAATTTCAGAGTATTATTGAATTTTAATAGATTAGCGCATTGATGGATAGGCGCACCCTAACAATAAGCAGTAGTGAACAACTTGCAAGAACTTCAACTGGCGCATTCATAATTTAGAGCAACAATTAAAACCCGAAATATTCTATAATAAGAATAACGCAAAAATATGGACGTATTTGATTTTTGGTTCTTACAAGTGGTTCCTCTGCAGCGTTTATTTTTTTTAAATATTATTCTTATTTCACATGTACGGTTTTTGGATGGTTTATTGATTGGTGTTTGCATGTCTTAAACACAGCCACGGTATTCACGAGAAACGTGTCTACAAATACTCTGATCACAACACTCTAGGTGCCATGACCCTGAAATGTTATATAACATCCACCCGTCCACTTTACACTAACGAGGGATTGGACGATGGCCGTTCGATACTGAGGCGAGGTTTGGTGACACTGGGGCGAGGTTTGGTGTGGAGTTGTGTTGGTTGTGTTGGTGGAGGGGATTACCTCGTTATACCTCTAAATCCCCCTTCCCGGACTGATGGTCATAGTGAAATCGAAATGCGATGTCTGAAATGCCCATGAGATACGGTTATCTAAATTTAACGTTAAAACTACAGGAAATCTGTGACATTTCCAAGCTAAATCTAATACATTACTATGCTCGATATCCTCGGAGATTTCACCAACACCGTGGGCACTATTGTGTCAAGACAATTCAAAGGGAAAAAAATACTTAAGTCTCTGGAACACAGCCTGGCCGGGGAATATATCTGTGTAGATATGTCAACAAATTGCTACATGCATTTTCCAGATACGGGCGCTGTGCTATTGATCCGACTGGGAATATCGTGAAGCTGAGACATGTTTCTTCAAATCGGTTGTTTCACTAACGGATTCGTCTTCAAGAAGTGTCAACATTTACGAAAGGAAATAGATTTCTTTTTGAATTTACGTTTTGGATTCAATATATGGATTCAGTCACAGTTTTTATTTGTTATGGCTGAAGTCATTTTCGAAACGTCTATACGGGTGAACAGTTTACCGTAGAGAAAAAAAACATAAGTCAAAAATGGATTGATATTCTAATTTCGTTATAAAAATCAACATTGGCAGTGGTTGGTTGCATTATATTAGAAAGACATTGTAAATAACAATATATGATTAGCATTATCCTGATATTCTTTTTAATCCAAATTCATTTTGTGGTAAAACAGTGGATAATGATTTTCGAAAAAAAACCACTTTTCATTTTAATCAGATTCGCATCTTTTATTTAAAAATTAGATTTACCATTTATTTTTTTAGTTTTTGTGACTGTTGATACATTTACAGTTTACATATTAATGACATATAAATCGATGTACTGAAAGTGCTAAGACGCTAAACCAATGTGTTTTCTCCTGAAGTGGTATAGCAGATATGTTTTTAGGGTCTAGACATATAACTGATTTTTTAAGTCCTTTTAACAGCTATGGTCATTAAAGGACGTGTGGGTCATGGTGGTGGCGAAAACCGGAGTACCCGGAGAATAACCATGGACCTGCGGAACATTCCTCGCAACTGCCCGACATAGGCCTCAAATCTGCGACTCAAGTGGGCTAGTGATCTTAGACGCCTTAAACACTCGGCCAACGAACTCTCTTTGAATAGAAATTGTTTTGTTTTTAAAAACATTAACATACACCAACAGAATGTATGAAAATTGATGGGACTGCGTTGTCAATATGATATAAACATTGTTCAAGTAAAATAAATTTAAATTGAAAAAATGGGTAAGAAACTCAGCTCTCCAGTCACAGATTAGAACCAGTGGTAGAGGTAAACACACATTGTAACGAGAAGGTACTATACTATATCAACCGAAGGGCAACAACTGAATGTCACGTGATATTATTTTCAAGATGGCTACTAGCCGGAAAAATACGCCGTTACTATTAAAAATCGATAACTTTTACCTTTTTGTGCTTTCAACTGACTTCAGACTTGTGACATAAACTGAAAAAAAATTAAAGGATTTATTGTATCGTATTAGAATACCACATGGATTTGAACGAGGTTAACATTTGAGTAGACCTCCCTCGATGATTCATGAATGAAACGTCTTTTTTGTTTAAATTTTCATTTATCAAATCAATGTCTGAGGAGGAAGAAAAATCAATAAAACACATGGCTTCCTGAGTTACCTTTCCAACTAGGATATCTTGAACAGACGAGCCAAAGTATGTAACATTTTAGAAACTTCGACATAGAGCCAAGGCAGATGTGCCTTATGCTTTCTGCTAATAAAACAACCCTAAATCAATATTTTCTTTCCAAAACCAATTTGTAGACATACTGTATACCTTGAAACGTTCGCCCCGTTAAACTTTCGCCCTTCCCCGACAGAGTCCTTATTGGCCCAGTGTTAAATCCCCCCTACATCAGTGGAATATCCCCGTTACGGCCTCTCTGACGAACACGTTTTCATGTAAATATTTGTAACTAAATGATGTGTTTTTGAAATATTAGATAATTAAAAAAAAAATATATTAATCCTTTATCATGATACAAAAGGTTGCATTACGCACACTGGTCCCAAATTGCATTACAAATCGTTGCTAAGTTAAGCTCAGTGTAGACGAAAATGACAAACATGTGCCGTCGTATACGTAATTTCTTTTTTAAACTTTCGCCGTCATGTTAAATTCGCCCTCAGATCGGAAGGCGAAAGGGGCAAACGTTAAACTGCGGCGACAGTTTCCCGGTATACAGTAAACAATCGACATTTTATGATATCTTGTTGAAATATTTCGTAAAGAAGGTGTACTTTTAGGCTCCCCGTACAATAAGAGTAACTGCATTTATTTCTATATCATGAGTTCTCTCATTACTGACGTTTGAAACAGTTACTTGTATTTTTTTAGTCATTTATTCAAATAATGTATAAAAAGTAAAATGAAAAGGTGTAAAAGATATACTTTTTTTTTTTAAACTGTGTATCTAGAACCTTCCAACTATCGGACAAAGTGACTTACGGTGGGGATGTTTGTCTTCATAAAAATACCCTGAAATGTTTTTTGTTGTTGTCATAGGGGATATATTAATCATTCATTTTAGCGATATTTAATCAATATTGTGATAACTATTATGTAATTAGAGAACAATGAAACAAGCTCATTATTGCACATTTCAACAACATGAGACAAAAATAATCCTTCACCATAAACTGTAAACAAGTTTACGAAACATTCGGACTGTGAAGTAAAAAACCCGAAACAAAACCAAAAAGAGAACCATAATTCAAACTCAATATCAATAAAACTAAAAAATTGAACAAAGTAGTGCTTTGCATGGGGACACCTGAAAAAGCACAAGAAGAATAAGACCAGGTGTTCCGGAAGGGTAAGCGTCTTTTGCTTCTACGTTAAATCGAAGTAATGGCAATACTTCGGGTAGTGACAACAAACATGCAAGGTACTCTATTGAGTAGAATAAGAAACACCAACCGTTATATCACACACAAATAATATATATCACCGTATGAGATCCTGATGGCGACACTAAAACATTACCAATATTAATATTTTGGCTGTTGTCCAGTTTTCCTGTATTGACTTTTATATGAAAACGTCAAAAACAGCAACTGAAATGTTTATAAAATGCCGAATAATGACAATAAAGATATAAAACTATGACTTTTGTCCTTATTGGTTTAAATATTTTTAAAAGTAGAACATGTCTGTGTTTTAAATGTAAAACCTTATAAACCTGCCACAACAACAACACATATCTATGATGGTTTGTGTTCTCATAAACAATAGGCCTACATGTACAACACGATTTAGCTTGCACTCCCACATTAACACCATTTGCGCACTTCCATCCGTCCCAACACGAGTGTTTAATTTATGTTGAAAAGCAACCTTTTCGAAATTGTTGTAAAAGTTTATGTTCATTATAAAATATTCTTATTGATACACTTAATTAGCCTACAACAGACTGTGTGACTTCAGGGAAGTACCTATAAACTGTTGTTATCATACTATTCAGATTAAAAGGACATTTCATTGAATGAGAGATAGGATTTTGGTAAAACATAATAAATATACATGTACATGATTGTTTAATAATTTTGACTTTAACTTAAATACCACTCCCGTAGCGATGCTGTTTTAAATAAAACAAGTATTAAGTTTAACACAGATATTACAGTAAAATGGTCGAGTGTCCTCTTGTTATGATACATAAAATGGGCAAATCACTCTCTGTGTGATGATGGGGCTAATCAACGGCCATCTCACTGTAATGGTACACTATAGATGCGGCAGAACGTCTACCGGCCAAACTCATCTAACAACCTTCCCTTATGAGTGTCTAGAGACATCGCAAAAACCAATATTTGTAGGAGAAAAAGGAAAGCATAGCTTGGATTCGAGTGTTGTAATGGGTAGGAGAAAATAAAAATGCAGCTAGGTATTCAATGTTTCAACGAGGAGAGCAGAGTTTTTTTTCTTTGATTTACCCCAATGGAAAACACAAAAGAAAACGAAAAATTCGCCGCATACGATCATGTAATGGGATACAGCAGGTACATGTATATTCTTTTCCCAAATCTACACAGATACTATACTCTTCAAGATTATTAACATAACATTCTACATTAAGATTACGGCACCGATGTTGCTATGTAAATCTACTTCCTTACAAACCACATATTAACAAGTACACATTTTCTCGGGTTGTCATGAGCCTTACACAGTTGTGGACTGCGTACATCGCCAGGAGATCTCTAATCACCTATCTACAGTGATAGGGGATGACAGTTTGGACAGTCATAATCTTTTCATATCAATGTTTGTAAATTGTAAAACTTTCGGATTTTTTTCTTCTATATTTCAGTCAAAGTTTTTTTTAAAATGATATACAAAATGACAATCCAATGGAAATCATCTTGAATGATTGGAGATTAGAAGTAGTTAGTTTGGTTGGTTAAACGTCCTATCAGCAGTTGACGTGCCTCTATGTGTGTTCTGAAAGCTTGCTTGCGTGTATGTGTGCCAGAAACAGCACATGTTTGGTATAATTTACTTCTTGCAGATCTGATGTCTACTTTAGAGTGCTTCTTCACTGAAATACAATGCCGAAGGCATCGAGCACGGTATTCCGTCCGGTCGCATTAAATTGGCAACGGGTGAACCATTTGTTGCCATTACCCTTAATAGAAATTATCATTTTTAAGGACTTCGGTATGTTCGGCATGAGAGACAGAACCCATTCCGTTCCTCACCCGGGCGAACGTTCAACATTAAAGCGAAAAGATCGGAAATATTGCAATGGATGCAGCAGGGTAAAACACGCAAACCTCAATTTTGCAGAGGGTTCTCCATGCGTCGCCTCTTACAATTATATAGTGAGTAACATCAGGTTTATTCTTTTCTCAGTTCCCGACATTGTAATTCTACACAGCCAACAATTGTATAGTTCGAACGACACTTAGAATGAACGGCATTGAACATGCTATTCCCTATCAATGAATATCACCGAGTGATGCCTATGTAACTGATGCCGTTTTTGTAAATTCAAATATAAAAGCGTCTAAATACATTTTACAATGAAAAAAAAGAGGAATTGAATATAAATTACTAGAGCGTATCCTAATATGTTCATATCCAAAAAGTGCAATTCATACGTCATCAAAGATGCTCTTCCTGTAATATTTCGTCATGAAATGTACCTTTATTTTGAGAACAGTATCGTTTATAACATAGATATATTAATAAATACATATATCTAAATAAATACATATTTATGAATTCATATTTATGAATAAATTCATATTTATAAATTAATAAATAAAATGACAAATAAACACATAATGTGTAAGAGGCATTGATAGCGTTAGTCGGTTTGGTTTGTCTGCTGCGGCATATAATAGATTTGAACAGTACAGCAACAATCTATGAACAATCACGAATTCATATAAAAACGATTGCTTATAGACAGTCACAACAAATAAGATACCCATCGCCAACTAAAGTCATCTAGTTAAAGAAATGGCAATGTAGGAAACGATATGATCTGTACAGTTAACGACGTAAGATTGAACCTTGGTCTTCATCAATAGCTTGTGGATCCAGTCTTTGAAATACATAAGAGGGTACAGGGATTCATGCGAATTGGTTTCTTTACTGAATGTACCTCATTATTGCTAATTTACAGTAAACTGAACACCAAATGTATTATTTTTTCTTTAACGAGGGGGTAAATGTTACACGGTTTTCATTATCAAACTTTATTACAGAACGTGACTATTTTACTTTCCTGAACCCTGTTGGAACATTCCAGGCTCTTCTGTTTCTTAAAATGTCACGGACGATTTGAGTTATAATTTTAGCCGTTTTATTATTTTTGTGCTTTTTGTGATTTAAAAAAAATGCTGATTAATGCTAACTTTCCTGTGTGTCAAATATAGTGTTTAATCATGGTGTGTGAGTCTCGGAAGTTGCTGGTGTGCGGGAGTATGGAACGCTGAAATGCATAGGTTTACTGTGTATGCTTCCGGTAACTGTGATTTAAGTTTGCACAGATGATTGTAGAACGTTTATTGGCAACAAAGGGAGGTCGGAAAGTCACATATTAATATGATTATCTTTTTTTATGTTGTGTGTGATCGAATAGATAGCTGTAAATAGAAAAACAAGTTTACTCACAAGCAATACACTTTTGAGTTTCTGAGAATGAACAGATATCAGGAACCTTGGGCTACACATGGCGGTGTATTAACTTTTGATAGATAAAATGAATGTGTTTATTTTTTTCTGATTTTAAACGACAGCATTTGGTATAAATTTTACAACAGATTTATAGATAATGCTATATCAGTTTCAAATCTGCATGGTGTTTTCTGTCTAACTCCAAAGTTATCTCAAATAATGAAACTTCAGCTTGATGTTTTTTGTAGAATTGTTTACGTTACTTGATACGTTACACCCAACGGTTGAAAAGCATGGATTTGAAGGCACTGTCCTATGATAAAAAAAAAATTGCTTCGGGAAAAATACTTTTAAGCTTGAATGGTTCAATGTTCATTGGGTTAGTAGCTTAAAAGTTTGTAATTTAAATGTTTGTAAAAACACCAAACCACTCTTTTGTAATAATAGCGTTACATGAAATTGTAACTGGTGTTTGATTTTGAATGCGTAATATATATATAGTTATATCTTATTGCATAATATTGTCAGCGCCTACATGTACATGCACATCACACATATATACGGCAGAATCCGTTCCGAATTGTTCACTTTTTAAAGGTTGCTTACAATGTGATCATGTATAGAGTGAATAATTAAACATAAAACATGATCTCTTTGTTGGCCCTGATTGACTTTATTTTGTAGGTTGATTGACATTTCCTGTTATTTGGCTCTGATAAACGTTATTGTGAAGAAGGTTCAACATCATCTGTTGTGTGGCCCTGATTATATTTATTGTGTAGATGGCTTATCTGCTGTTTGGCTCTGATTGACCTTTTGTGTATAGGTGGTTCAACATTATCTTTTATTTTGCTATGATTTACCTTATTGTGTAAACGGTTCAAAAGATTTATTGTGAAGATGGTTGAACATGATGTATTGTTTGAAGATGGTGAAACAGGTGCTATTGGAGAAGCAGTAGACTAGAAGCATCTATAAAGTTATACAGCAATGCCTTCCGTCGCCAAGGTTAAGGAACGAAGAAAACGACGCAATACATTTCAATAAGTTGAGGCGTCGGTAAACACAAATTTCACTCAATGTGCAGCCCCACGGTCCACTAAGGGCTACTTTAAGTAATGGTTGATTAGGATTTTCTTTTAACATGATATGAATAACGCTGTTTTACGACCTTGTGGTGTAATATCAAAGCGATCGATACACAGATAATTTGTACAGTGTTATACTTATTTATAAACCCAGTTATCCTGATCGAAGTATGTAATTGTCTTTCTATTCTTTAGGAACATTTCTTCAACATGTCGGGGGATACACTATAATTCATGTATCTTTTCAGGCTAACCTTGGTATATTTTTGTTATTTCTATGTGAAGATTGTGTACGGCAAATGGAGATTTCATTAAAAAAAAAAAATCAAAAAATTGCATAATATTGTAGTTGCAAACCAAGACAGATGATATCCGTTTTATGTGTATCTTAAAATATGTTAAGCTGATGCCTCGATGTCAGGGTTTTGTATGATAAAATACTTCAACCACCTAATATCTATGATTGCTGCCCTTTTCAACGTTACCAATGAATTAGGTTGAGTGAACCTAAACCTATGTCCACATGTTGGCAATATATGATGTTGACTACATTCTTAATATAAACAGCTCATTAATACAGTATATAGGGATGGTTGACAGGTTCATCAACAAATCGCAGCAAAGAATACGTTTTTATATGAGCATGCGATTATAATGATAAACAATGACGACATTTGACGAAGTACTCTCAGCTTTCCGCAACAAAGAAGATAAAACTTAATCTAAGACACAAATTCATTCTAAAGATGATTTTCATTTAATTCTGGTATATATCTTATATATCTTATATTTCAAAATTGAGAAAAAACAAGTATATATACTAAATTTACAAATACGTTTTATTGTGTTAGATCGACCAATGCAAGTAATACTTACACTAGTCGTTAAATATTACCGTACAAAATGGTTTACACGTTTCTGATTTTGTTATCGCCTCGGAATGCACGGTGTTTGACACGTATATAATTCTGAAGGTGGCTGATAAGCCACGCCATCTGCTGCTGACTGACTCGAATAATAACACTACCAGTGAAAAATAAATACGATAGCAGTAGATATCAAATGTCGCACGTCCGCTTTAAATAACTCAACTGGGTTAAAATTATGTACTTCATTGATAAAATTTAGGAAAATCTCATCAGTGCAGACCCTTTCCATCTCCAAAACAATTGAACGCTTAAGATTGAACCTTCCGAAAACCCCCACCAGTGATGATTTCAATCTTATAGAGGATTTAGCAGTTATTTACCAGATGGGTGTGCATAACACTAAAACATTTATCACAATCCTCTGAAATCGTATGTATGAAAACATTGTTCGATAAATAAAATCTGTTTGAGCTAACTAATAAACAATAATGCCTGCCCTACGGTACTAGAAACGACTGAGAGTGATGATGCCCAAGTCAGAGGTCGTTGACATGTTCAAGCGTACCATCAAGAATTGATTGTTCCCCATACCAAGGTACAGATATTCTGGTCTACTATACACATGCATTCATTGACATTTATTTTCTTATTAGCCCCACCTTAAAATTTGGAACAAAAGAGTTATACCTAATAAGGATATTGAAAAAGAAAAAAGTTCAGATGTTTTCCGAAAGTTTGCATGGAGCCAGGTGTACATTACTGTACACCTAAAGAGTTTATCAGATAGCAGGATCCTGTATTATCACCATTGTATTCTGGAGTTCAAAGGCAAAGGGGTGGAGGATAGGGTTGTAGGGGCGTTATATCGAGGGGTTACAACCTCATTGTACAAGACTTCAAAGAGTATGCTTGACTTACACAAAACACTAAAATAGTGTAACAGAAAACTCTTCTTCAATAAAAGCATTACCTTACTTACCTTACCTTCCTTGTTTTATTTCTCTTGGGCACCACTTAAACGGCGACAACAGACTGTAATAATATGACTGAGCCAAATGTCACTCGCTCACATTATTGTCACTTATATTAAGTTTACCACAGCAGCTGAAATTTACAAAATTTAGTTTCGAATTCATCTTGACAATAGAGTTATGTGACAATAAAGCGCCCTGGTATCTCCGGTGCACAGATGTAAACAATATGGCAGAACAAAGAAGAGAACGATGATGTCAAGGTAACGGAGTTAGCAGATTTGAATGAATTGTATTGGAAATATGATTAAATGTTCTTTGCATTGTGATAGGAAGACCTCGTCATGTGTGCTAGAATTATTGGGTAAAAATGCACAGTCCACACTACTTACAAACTTTCGCACTTTCGATTCTACTGTCTTTTATAAAATGGCAATAATTCCATCGAAACCATCAAACGTTGTCTGCATTGTAATGTGTCATAGTAATCGTTTACATTTTGTCATTTCAGTGAAAACTTATAAACTAGAGTTTTAGAATAACCCAAACTGAATACTGCATATACATGTAGCTACAAGGGTACCTGACACCAAATCCGTTTATTTTTGTTGGTTTGATATTTTTTTTTGGATAACAGTTTTTCCGCAGAGACAAAACTTTTGCGATTTTACGGGTCAATATCGTGATGGCGAAAATTTGATTCGTAGAGCAATATTACAGGCGTAAAATGAACCGATTGAATAAACTTAATGACCTAAATGTCGTAATGAATTTGTGGTTGTAACGATTAATTTTCATCATGAGAAATACAAAATGTTTTAAGATAGATTACATCACACACGAAGAAGTTTTGTTGATGATTTGTTTAACAAATACGCTTACTTGTTGTTGCTCAACATGCGGTAATAAAGCGTGTTTCTTCGACTATTTGACACTTTTTATGCCGAGTGTCCAATCTCTGTGCAAACACACCACGGGCAATTAGTTAAACAGCATAATTTAACCATTCGCTTCCAAACTGATTTTGTTATTTCATAGGTTTCTAGACAGTCCTTTACTTTTATATACATATAATTGACAGTCGATCAAAAGTGAAATATATTCCTACATTTATTTCAACAAAACGTGAAGCGTATTTCAACAATATAAACTATAATCATTCTTTCTCTAGTGAAATTTACCTGTCTTCCTGCATAATGGGTATTCGTGTATGTTATTTAAATAATTTTGCAATGGATAATAAATGAAAGTAATCGCTTACTTTCAATTTTAAAACCTTACTATATCACAAGCAATGTTTGTAAATATAAATTTCAAACTTAGGCACCGTAGATCTAAAACAGGTATCAACATGATGCGTTACAGTTTTAGGGCATTTGGTAAGTGGGCGCAGTCAAATTGTTAATGATTTTATAGGGACGACAAATCCAACAATGAACGTTTCTGTATCTGCTGATTGATTGCAGTAAATAACAAAAAAAATATAAGAAATCTTGCATGTTCAAGAAAAGAAAGGTCCATCCGAAAGGTTTTCAATTCGGGTAAACTTCCATGCTTTTGCAACAATATGGAAATCCCGAGTGCAAGATAATAATCTCATGGCTATTTATAGCCAAGTAACTAGAACTACATGTATGGACCTGAAATTCTATCGAATTTTAGCGTCGCGGTATAACTATGTATTTGTGATTGTAGGTGTGATACATTTTGTTTTGTTGTTGTTGAAATTTTACTTATTGTTCAATGATATTCTGCTTATATGAAGGTACATTGTTGACTGGGTTTCACTCGGAATCTGAAAATCTATTTTGTTCTTTGAAATATATATATATATATCAGGCGAGATAATTAGGGTTCCATGTTGTTATTTCTGTTGAATTGTAAGGACGTTGGATATTTTTTCATAACATTGAAGTTTGATTAGTCTGTCAAAGCATACCAGAGAAAGTACGAGAACATGTGTAGTAATTCTAACAAAAAAGATTAATGTTAAAGTTCAGAATCAATACATAAAAAAAGGCAATGGCAAGATTAAAATCCTGAAACGTTACAGATTAATTTTAGAGATGATTTTATTGAATTTCTGCTGTTGTACACAACAGTAACCCCACATGCGGGCCAACCTAGTTTTTGTTTCATTTCAATGCCCTGCGATATCCTGGGAAGAAAGTTAATCCTGATATTACATAGATGGACTAAAAGATATAGAAAAATGAGATTTTCTTTAGTAAAAATCTGAATTATCACCTTAACAACCATTAAAATAATCCACGGCTTGTTTCAAATAGAAAAAATCGAAGTCGACGTAAATTCACAAGAGCTGAGAGGAAACATTTTGAAAATCACTAAAATCCGTGTCATGTGATCGACAGGATCAGATCCAAGATGGTCGATAAGGTAAGCGACATCTGGACACCCCACAGTGGATCCTTGCCTAACTGAGACAATGGTTCCGACGGTCATACCGGTACCGACATGACCAAAACCCTAGGCCAAGTCGTCCTCAGTTTTGAGACACATCGTGATTGGTTAGGTTTGTTCATGGTTAACGTCCTATTAACAGCATTGGTCATTCGCCGGCGACCAGTTAGTTCATTTGGTTAGAAGGTTCGTCTATAATTCGGTGGTCTTGGGTTGAGGTTGAGGAAGAGAAACTGAAGAAAAAACAACCAATCTCCTGCCAGTATAGTACCTGGCGACTGCCCCACGTACGGCAACCTATTGGACAGCTAGTGATCATAGATAGTGAGACACATAAACCATTCGGCCACCGATTAAACACATACTATCATATCTGAAGAAGGTGATAGACTTTTATCGAACATAACGATTAAAAGAATATTCCTGATTGTGTCAAAGGACATTTATATTAGCCTGTGTAATGAAAGGTATATATAATTATAGATGCTCGAAATAGCATGCTTATATATAATTCAATATTACACTGCTTTTGTACGGCGGGAAGGCCAACTAAACAAAAGGGTCAATATATATATACAAGTTCTTTACATGTTGGATTCAATTTACCTACCTCAACTACACGTATGAAGGATTTTAGATGGAACATATATCTGTGATGGTCCAGAAGTTTTTGAATGCAGAGAGACTGCTGATCTATAGAAATGGAAACACTGGGGAGAGAGTTTTGTCAACGTATTCGCTGAAAGATACTGTAATAAAACGGTTTTATTTGTCAATGACATTAGCAATGGAAACGACAACACACCAGCTATGGAGAATGATTTGCGCTGTTTTTCCGGGGAACTCGCACTGACTTTGCACTCATTCGAGTGCATGGTGATTGAACGAGTTAGTCTTTAGAGAATTCTAATGCATCGGTAACCCCAAGATTTAAAAATGAACGTGTATGTACGGGATAATCCCGAAACAAAGACAGTATCTAGAATCAGAACAAACAGTTTTACTGCCCTTGTGCGAGTTGAACCTCTGACTTTTAGTGCAACGAATACACGCTTCGAGACATTTTGGGATATTTTCAGACTTGCTAACTTGATTAGTTTTGATACCAAGAAACAATGGAATAAACTGGCTACTTATAAGGAATAATTTATTGTAACGACCTACATGTTACACATCACCTGCCTACCGCTGTCTTTCATCACCACGCCGTCGCGTCTCTCCTGTCCCAAGTACTAGCGTTTGTACCTCCCAGGACGTAGATCTGCTCAGGTATATAACTAACCTAATTGTTTGTCAACGTTTGCCTTGTAAGCACGATTGGTGTGATACCATGGAAAAGTTTGGTAATAACAGACTGAAGATATTGTATAAAATTTGATATAAAATTCAATGAATTTGTGGTTGTAACTTTTAAAATCATACTTACAATCGACCCTGTTTTACTCAAACTTTAGTGTATAATGCAATACTGCATTGTACATCTGTATTGCGTGTTTTTTTAATGATAATTATGATAAAATTATACTTTACAGAATCGCCTTTTTCACCATGTAAGAGATAACAAGGTACTTTTGGATATATTTCCTGTCACTTTTAGACGTATTTGCTTACACCATATGTATATATACATGACCTGCAAAAGACCATATAAAATCATTACATATTAACCTTAATATAGATCATCTATGGAGGGTATTTCTTGGCTAAAGTATCAATATCAAGATTATTAGGTAAATATTTAATTTGTTAACGTCCATCTCTCAAACATTTTATCTTTGCTTTACTTTATTATACCATTAAAAAAACTAAAGGTTCATATGGACCTCCATGTCCCTATGTTGGGTACCAAGACTAGGGTACTTGTGATTCTCATAAGACTAAATGGCCCGTAAATGCTTCACTTTCATTTAAGCGGTCGGAATCCTACTTAATACATAGTGTATCAAATATGATATAAATACTATATACTTGAAAAATTTCGCTTAGTTAAACTTTCACCCTTCGCCAGAATAATCTATATTTGCCCAGTGTTATTTTCTCCTTAACATAATAATATAATTACTATACTTATCACAATGTTTACTCATGTACGCTGTTATGATAATTTAGCCTTTATCACGGCGGGCGAAAAAGGAGAATATATTTACTGCAGCGAATATTTCCCGTAAAAAAGGCGATGGACATCTTAATTTCTATGTCATTGCCTGCCATATTTTTATATCAAATAGATATTTACTGTTTATCGGGAAGTTTTCGCTGCAATTGTAAAAAATCAATTATGATAACATTGACTTTCGGTAAGCAGTTCAATCCTTAACACACAAGGTTTGCCATATACATGTTGTCTTCAGTTGAATATGGTGTAACAGAGCAAATCTCCCATCAAATAACCGTATCCTGGGAGGAACTTAGCCATTAACCTCTTTTTTAAAGCAGCGAAACCGGCCTTCGTTTGTCGATAGAAATGTTGTACTTTAAACTGAAAGACTAATGTTAACCAAATTTCGAACGTTACTCATTTTTTGCTTATGTCTAATTAATGAAAGTATCCATTTCAGAAGGCTTTTGTTATAATTTGGAATGTGTCGTCGTCTGCTTGTCTAGGTGATATGCATTTACACGGAGGCTCGAGTGTACAGTCTTGTTTAATCTACAGTTCCATACAAGCGGAACAGAATGAGCAATATGCTTCCAAGAAAAATCCTGCATTTTGGTAATACTTGGGCGAATCAATTAAGGTATGTTAGGCCTTAAGCGATATGTAGCGCTTGCTGATCAATCAAACACATGTGAATTCTATTTCGAGATGCCGGCGAATAATCAGGGATAGCTTTTCAACAATTGCAATCGCTTTGGTCCCAGATGTGACTGGATCTTTAAACATGAAACCTGTTTTGGAATCGGGAAAACCTACCGTCTATGAAGGACATTAATGAGAAAGGGGTATATTGACATAGCTTTTGTGTGTGTTATAAGTATTAACAAAAATAAATTTATGTATACAGTGGTTCCTGAATTAATGAAACATCTAGTATTATATACATGTACCTTATTTCTGTTTATTCTCTAAGCATGTTTTAAAGAAATTAAAAAAATGACTTTAAAGTGCTCAATAATGATATAATTTCAATAATTAGGACAAAATTGGCTATCCGTTCACACATAATAGGGCCGCAAGATATAGATATAGCAAAACAGCTACACTACACACTTTTTTTTTAAGATGGCATACTCATTTATTCTGAAGATAATAATGAGTGTTGTATAGAAATTATTAGATAAATGAAGCATTATTCGCCTTTGTCTGAAAGGTCAAGGTCATATGCTACTATTTTGTTTGCAGATCGGTAAATTTTGGGGAACAGTAGAAGGTCAGGCACAGTTTTTCAAATATGTAATAGCAAATATACAATGGTAATTTCATAGATATATTAGTTTAACATGATTAGATATAACGCTTGTGTATCTGTGTTTTATGAATAAAAATAAGCATTAACATTCGTCATCAACGTACTAAAGTACACGACGCGGCGATCACGTGGTTTTCGTGCAGCAGATGCAGCAACTGTCTACAAAAATAAAACCTTTCGGTTCATGTTGCATAATGGTGAGCTCGACAATGGAACATCTACGTAGACCGAACACTAAGGCGCACTTAACCGTTTCACTTTCAATGATTGATACAGTAATTGCTTTATCGTATTTTAGATTTCAAGAACATATAACCGATTTAAAATCAATGGTACAAAGTAAGCATAATAGTTATCTCTTCAGAAAATAGCTCGATACAGGCTATATGTACAAATCACATTACTCAAAAATCAATAGCCACATATGTGAATACGGTGTGAAAATGTAATTATAGAGATAGGAATGATGTAAACTTGTCGCAAAAAACTTTTTCTATTTGTAAATCATCTTTGAAACTGCATGTTCTGCAAGCAAATTAGGCACGATCAAAGACAAACTTCTGAAGGAAAAGTGTGGGCACATATCGGCTCTAATTAAACCCAGCGACATGGATCGAATCAAAGAGAAATCCCTGATAGTGGTAAGCCACCGTCGTTTCGTACACACTGATAAATAAACACGTCCCTGTTTTGTCGACTCCTGATTTTATAGCTATCGATAACTGTTAAATATTTATCCAGGCTCGACAGTAATGCACGCTGTTGTAATTAACGATTGGAGTGGTATGTAGGTTAGGACAGACGGGACCTGAATACTCAAGCATCCTAGTTTTCTATATAAACATAGCTTACACATCAGTTTATTCGTTTGTTTGATCTCGTTGTGATCTATCACACACTGAAGTACCAAGTTACCAAACTCTGACACGCCAATTCCATTTTTTGGAGGCCGATGTAAACAGACGCCCCCAACTCTGTTGGTCAAATCGCGATCGCGCACACTCTTGCATCCCGAACCTTCTGTATTTGCGCTTTCTTGTTGCGTGTCTCTGCATCAAGCTTGCTCTGTGTAGGCAGTCAATGGTAACATCCTCTTGGACATTACAGGTTTGCTTTCTATCCAAGGGAACAAGCATATGTGTAACTGTATGATAGGAGTTAAAGGTCAAAGCAGCCTATAAGACGGGTTCGAACAGAGTTTTCCAAAACTATAGAACAAGGAGCAAGAAAAGGAATCCGAACCAAGATTCTTCGAAATCTAGGCACCTCCTGGCCACCAACTCGTGCTGGTTCACGTACACCATTTCTATCATCTTCTGGTCCAATTATGTTTTAAATAAAACTATTGCTTTTCAATTTTCACTCAAAATCCATTCGTTAAACTAAAATTATAAAAATTATAAATATTTCAATAGGCACCCCTCACCCTTCTGATATGAAGCATCGTAAAACAAGAAATGGGTCCACGAATGTCATTATCAGAAATTGTTCAGAGTGGAAACAAGTGCACCTTCACAAAATTAGAAATAATCGACTAATGCATTTTGAAAAAGTTAGAAACGGTTATTAGGTGAAGACAGTTACTGCACGAAGTACGCATTTCTTTCTTGCTTAATTTCCCCACGATGCCCAACAGTGGTCGAGCGTTTTTTTATGTATTAAGAAATTTTCGTTTGATTTGACTTCAGAAGCAAAGAATGGCCGCCGCTTACATGAAATAACTCGCTGTGCTTCTGATCATATACAAATATAGACGTTAAACCTACATCACGGTAAAGTCTGTGAATTCGACATAAGGTACAACTGTTACCATGGTGATATTCCAAACCTTTACCTTAAGACGGATAACCGGTTTCTACGGCTTACCTCTTCGTCTAATTTTATCGAATCATTTGAAAAAGCTGCCACTTTTCTAATTAGCAATATTTAGTCGTAGGATGCACTTTTACATAGATTTATATTCGCAATTCAGACTGCAAACACATATGAAGTCACAAGCCAACAACAATGATCGATTTTTCGATTTTACATCGCTGTTCAAAGGAAATCTATGTTATAACTTTAGCTGACTGGTCTCAATTATGTCATTTTTATAACACGATCAAACAGTTGTAACAAACAATAATAGGTCGAACGCTTAGCGTTTGTCTGTGGCCAAACTGGTGTAATGCCTGTATAGCCGAGTCTCCCTGCAAGGGAACTGTTCATAAGCCCATCTTACAGGTCCATTATTTTGATTTTATACTTTTTTCCGCGCATCTCCCTTTTTCGATGTATAAAAGACTGAAACAAGTTCCCTGTAAAATTTGATGCGGGGTTAACAGAGTGTGTTTAGCTTATGTTATTCATAGGGTGCTTTAAGCTTATGTTATTCACAGGGTGTTTTAAGCTTATGTTATGCACGGGAAGTTTTTGGCATATGTTATTCACATGTTGTTTTGAGCTTATGTTATATATAAGGTGTTCAAGCCTTATGGTATTCACAGGATGTTTTTGCTTGTGTTATTCACGGGGTATTTTGAGCTTATGTTATATGTAAGGGGTTTAAGCCTTATGGTATTCACAGGATGTTTTTGCTTGTGTTATTTACAGTGTGTTATAGCTTATGTTATTCACAGGGTGTTTTGAGCTTATGTTATACATTGTATAAAAGGTGTTTAAGTCTTATGGTAATCACAGGATGTTTTAGCTTGTGTTATTTACGGGGTATTTTGAGCTTATGTTATATATAAGGTGTTTAAGCCTGATGGTATTCACAGGATGCTTTTAGCTTATGTTATTCACGGGCAGTTATACTTATTTTATTTCATTTTTTTTGCAATATTTGAACCATTGCCACTGTCTATAACCCATTTCATTATATCACATTAATAATATCAGATCATATAAGTAGTAATAGCCCCGCTCAAGTCCGAGATTTGTTTAAAAGGTATATGTGTATGTGGGATCTTTCGATCCAAGTGTCTGTATATTTCACGTGGTTAGAACATTTATAACGGTTCGGATACTCAAGACTTTAATGATAAATGCAGAAAGAACCAATAAATCCACTTCATCCAGCTCGGAAGTTCATTTCTGTTTCTAAGTAGAATACATTTTCAACCTCTTTAACTGAACAAACTGAAAGTTTCATGAGCGTAAGTATTTGATATAAAAAGGCCGGTTTTACAGACTAAATGTTGGCCTAGCCATAGAGCGCCAATAACGGAACTTCAACCTGTGTCCATGTCTGATATGGTTACAATAGAGCCGGATCGTTTGCATTAAGTCTGATCTAAATGAAAACCTGAGCCTGTCTATCCGAGCATTCAATCCTGATGGTACATAGAGCCGGGTTTATTCCAGTGTCTTAGTCCGCTGACCATGTCATTTTGTCTGGGTTTAACTTGTTTTCAGCACTTAAATATGAATTGAAGGGCAATCGAGTCTGAGCTAAGCCTAGATGTCCATTCTATTTAGATGACTTGTGCATTTACGGAGACCTAAAATAATTGCATGGCTGATATTCATTGGATTGGTGAACATCATATCAATACAAACATTACAAATACAGAAACCAAAGTTAGAATGAAACGTGAATAAAAACAATTCATAAAATTCAAAAAAGACGACACTAAGGCAAAATGTGAACCAATAAGATTGATTTGATATGAGACTCTTAAATAGTGCTGAGATGATTAAGACAGATGGTCCAAATAAAAATAAAAGACCATTTGCCTCATTGAGGAAACTCAACATGAAATATCAGCCCTGAGTGACGAGTGAGAGAAGCAAAACAATAACAGTAGCGAGTAAGCCTGAGTTTATAACAAGAGAAGGCATGAGTAAGTAGTGAGAGGACGCCTATGTTTACAGTGAGAGTAAGCCTAGGTTTATCCTGATAGTAGGCCTTGGTTTATCCTAAGAGTAAGTCGAGGTTTATAGTGAAAGTAAGCCGAGGTTTATAGTGAGAGTAAGCCGAGGTTTATAGTGAGAGTAGGCATTGGTTTATCCTAAGAGTAAGCCGAGGATTATAGTGAGAGTAGGCCGAGGTTTATAGTGAGAGTAAGCCGGGATTTATAGTGAGAGCAAGCCGAGGTTTGTCCGGAGGGTAGTCCTTGGTTTATGGTGAGAGTAAGCCGAGGTTTATAGTGAGAACAGGCCGAGGATTGTCTGGAGAGTAGGTATAGATTAAAAGCTGTTGTACCTGTTGTCATGATGCGAAAGGAAAGAAATCCGATCATATGTACTCGTTTGGGTTATTGCCATATTTTACCGTTAAGAAAAGGCGATAGACAGATGACTAAATTTTCCTATAAAGAAGGCACGAACAGTGACCTCGAACAGCTCTTTGACGGTGGCACTCCTCGGTATTGTCATGAAAAAAATGTGGGAAGTTTCCTTATTGAATCAATGTATTTTTTTATCGTTTGAAACATTTCGCGTTCCTGAAGCAAATAGCCAATGCTAAATATTTCTAAACCGAATGATACTGATCTCACCGCAGCAACCTGATCTTCATGATCAAAATATGAATGAAGTACCATCAACAATCTGCTGTGAAATGAAGTACTGTAACTGCATAGATATCGATGGCAAATATTTACCGTACGTGAGTAAGAAATTGGAGAACATTTTATGTCCGAATTATAAATAATGCAAATATATATAACACCTTATCAATTACAGTGTTATTTTTATCAGTATGTGGCTGAATCCATGTTGTTAAACTTACAAAATATTGTGTAACAAAAAAGTACACACATTACGCATTTTATTTATACATATCTGAAACGAGGCAAAATATTGCAAGGCAATCCATAGACCCCCACCGGTAATGATTTCTATATTTAACAAACAGTATGTCAGGATGTAACCACTGTTCAAATTAAGGCCACCGTGAAGTCATATTGACCTACTTCTTGCACTCGCCATCCCAAGATGTCCTTTTACACCTAATATGGTTAATTCAGGTGAAATATAATAAAAGATATGCCCCGGACAAACTTGTTCAAAAATAAAAGTCAAAAGTCAATTCATAGGTCACAGTGACTTTATTTTTGCACTCTACACTCCGCCATCCCAAGTAGTCCGTGTACACCAACTATGGTTACTGTAAGTGAAATAGTATTGAAGATATGCCTAGATCAAAGAACAGCGTTGACATATACTTATACGACACAAACTACAGTATTTTGATTTCACATACAAGGTAGTAAGTGAAACTGCTCCAGCTCGTTATTACATGAGCTTGCCACCGTTTTCCAGCCTTCATGTCAACTGCAGTCGGAGACAGAATTATTGTCATTTGCTCCACTAGTGATCTGTGATCTATGGAAGCAAGTGTTGCACAAAGGTAGCGTAACTATGTGGAACATTTTTACCATCTGATACCGGAAAGTCATAATTGCTAACCTCGTTTAGGAAAGGTGTTAAAACCCTTCTGCATTGTAGACTTTCCATGTCAGCATTTGATTTTGGTTTTGTTCAAGCATAACAATAATTCATGGAAGATGGAAACTAATAAGCTTCATAACCAGTGTTCAAAAGAGGAAAAACAAAAACTTATATAGTATTTATTAGTATGTTTGGAGCCTCACTAGTACGTATGTATGAATGTGTGTCAGATGTATCATTAAGATGACCCTTAGGACAGCATTCTGTGTGGTGGATTTTTTTTCCTGGAAACAGAAAGTCTGTGTTAATAAGCGTACACATGTGTAAATATCTATAACTATGTGTGTATTTATATACAGTATACACACTAGAACGTAGGTGTCGTATGTAATGCTAGGCTCCCACTATCAAAATTCGCGGCACGATTGAAATCGTGGTCTTAATCGTGGACTAATCGTGGTGATCCTATCAGTTCTTATCAGATCTTGAGGTCAGTCGTGGCAATCGTGTTAATTGTAGAAACATTTTTAACTGTTCAAACATTTTCTACGATCAGCACGATCGATTTTCAATCGGGATCATCGTATCAGATCGTACTGCATCGTAACAAAGCGGGACAAATCTCATCTAATCGTGCTTCCAAATCGTGGTGATCGGGATCGATCTTAGACAAGACAGACACCACGCTCTGTTGAGAAGTGTTGCGATCTCCCACGATCTGTCACGATCTGTTACGCTCTGTCGGTACCAATTGCTCAAGACCTGAAATGAATAACTCATTTAGGAGTATGAGATAGGAGTTGATACGAAAAGATGCGAGTAAATGCGAGTAGATACGGGTACTTACGTTTTTACACGGATGATCACGATCTGTTACGAGTTCTCGTGCCCATATATATACCGGAAACGATTTAATGCGTCTCATTCAGCGAACTACTCTTGACCAGTAGAGACTCCTTGTGGTAGAATCCCCCCAAGAAATAGACACTCCTTATTGGCCATCTTTAAGGCCAGTCACTTCCTCTCAATAAAACAATATATCATGATTAAAAAATAAAAAATAAAATGAAACGTATCCTATCGTAACAGGGCGCATCTTTTCGTGATGAACGTATCGAAACGTATCTGCATGTACCGGATCGTCCCTATTCGGGGAACCCGATCCTGATGATCGTGTCAGATCGAGACCCAATCGTGGACTCGATCGAAACAATAATATCGGTACGTATGTGATCTTATTGGAACGGGAGATCAGACCGTGACAGATCGTGACACCTGAAAATGACAAATAATGACCAGATTGCATCCGAGCGTGACAAAAAGTATCAGAACGTATCGACTCGCATCACCTCGTTTCCAAACCTGAAATTTCAGAAAAATTCCACGATAAGCAAGAATGGCCAATCATGGCGTTGGTAACGGATCGCACGACAGTGGGAACCTAGCATAAACTGAAAGTGTGTCCATATGACCATATATGGTAAATATCATGTGATGACATAAAGTAATGTGATGTCATGTTAAAAACAAGTGTCAATAAAGCGGAAGATTTAGTATTTTCTCCTGAAGAAACTTTAAAAAAAAATGTAATGTTTGCTTAACTCTGACAAACAACTGTTGATGTACTGTAAACCACCATAATGTGATATTTGTTGTATATTACATGTACTTATATAACATTGTGGTATTTAGGTGTGTTGTTTTTGTTTCATTCAGACAATGTGATGAGAAGAGTCCTAAGATAGCGCCTGGCTTAAACCCCTACCAAATGCATGTCATCAAACGAATAAGAACTATTCTACCCTTCTTGCATTCATACTTTAACTATTTCAATGGTATACATATTCAATATTCTTGTTTAATGTATTATCATCCATTCAATAACCGTATATATCTATCCTCTGGCATTCTTGGCATATGTGTGCATAATTTAATATTATATTTACATACATATATATATTCTACCACACTACACAGATGCATTCCCGATTTTTCTGTCTTACTCTACAAAGGGAAAGACAGTTCACACTTGCTGTTATGCTGAAAACTCAACCGCGTCATCACTTTATGTGCTGTTACCGGGGTAGCGTCACAAACTTTGTCGCACGTTTCATGTGCCTTTGATAATGGCGCAATGCATTGGGTTCACTATAATAGGCTAGTGTTGCGGAAGAAAAATAATCAATCATTACGCTGTGAAGCAAATAGTAAACTACCAACCATTGGAATAGGACTAATGAAGTTTGGTACTTGACAAATTCTCATGTTAAGCATACGTATAATAGTTTATCTCCAAGTTGAGATTGTTCTGTCTAAATTGCGCAGGAGTGATAGGATATATAACGTCTGAGTGTTGAAGACAGAAATAAGCGAATGTAACACTTCGAACAATTCGAGGCACCAATGAAACATAACAGGATACCAGTACATGTAAAAAGTAACAACCAGACAAACACTATATAACCTGTATATCTTAACGTCGGTCTCGAAAACCTTCTAACATCAAGAGCAGGAACGCTATTGACATAGTATTTCATTAAATATTGCATAAAATTTGTTATCAAAACACAGTCTAATAAGCAACACTTTTACATAAAAAATACGGACAATAAAACAATAAAAAATACGGACAATAAAACAATAATAAATATGGACAATAACATTTGTTTTTGTAAAAGTAAAAAACAGCCAAACACTATATAACTTGGGGAAAGCCACCAAAAGTCCCGACATTGGTACGTACCCTTCCGTAATCGAATACAATTATACAACTTTTCTTACAAAGACGCCCTCTTGTTGAATGCATAATCCTTGGTGTGATCTTATAACAATAATCACTCCTTTGAGAGTGGAAAAGGACCAAATACAGCACCTAAAGTTTACTGTTCTATCTACACGTAGGCTCGTTCTAAAAATAACTGCAGCAGCTGAACATGTACATGTACATTTGTATAGAACACGTCGTATACGATCTAAACGACCACTACGAAATGACATAAAGTTTATTTTCATATCCAGGTCATGGTAGTTTTGTTTCTCTTTTAGTAGCTGCCTAAATATGCAAGACAACACACTACACAAGTGTGTGGTCTTGCTTTTATCACATACCTTCCGTATTTGGTAGAGATCGATACAAAGATTTCATAAACTTTGATATTTTTTGCAAATACCGGGAACTTTTCAGTTCGCTAATTCAAAGGGGTTCCCATAAAAAGTAGTTCCGGCTAGTAGGTAAATACAACATTCCATATTGCACATGTGCAATACAGAACGTTGTATTTGATGGTCTGAAAATTGCTTGTATTTCTATAACAAAATTCAACAGGTATGTGATAAAGGGTCATACCGGCCTCAAATCAAGTAAGGTATTGCCACTAAAACCAATTATATAGTAAAAATAGCAAATTAGGAAAATGGTAAAATTCTGCGGTTTTATATGTTGTATAGCAGATCATAAATAGTAATGATATAGATGAGTGATCATGACCTGGACTGATAAATGAACTTTAGCGAAGGTGCAATATCATAATATTCAGTGATTGTATGAATGCGCTAGACATGTTATAAATGTTTAGCTTTAGCAAAACATTGTTAAATGTTACAAAAGGACACTTTATTCAGAGTTATTTTTGTCCATGCGCCTAGAAGACCGTTGGTGTTGCATAGATACGCCGATATCATGTTGTGCATGGCCACTATCGCTATCTTTGGTTGAAACTAATATGCCTTCTATAGCAAGTTAAAGAGAAATTATATACGCAAGTATATCAATAAACTTCAGGTAATATGTCATTGCGTAGCAATCATTTGGGTCGCAAACGAGATTGACATGTTAAAAGTCTTTTTGTTGCTATACTTCAGCTTTGATACATGTACATTATTATTATTGACTGAATCAACATCGCTTTATATATATATCCGAGAGACTTTATATTGCTTTACAGCTATATATAATCAAGGGCATTATAGCACAGTACAACTGTATATCCCAGGGACGTTATATCGAAGTGCTGTGCAATAAGGAACAAATAATTGTTAGGATTGATTATAAAACCGTTACTCCTTGGTAAACACCGACAGACTGAGATGTCACCTTACAGTTCGAAAGTTCACTTCCGGCTGATGCACTTAAACAACAGTAATGTTAACAAAAGAAATATCTGAAATGCTCTCTACAAGTACATGCACAAATATGTTTGTTCTTCATCCTGATCCATCTCTCATGTCATTTGAAAAATCACCATGACACATTAACAATAAATCGTGATAAAATACAATTTTGAAAAAACAAATGCTGTCGAACTCCTAAGGATGAATTTAAGGTTGTTTCCACTTCCAGACGATAAATATGTGTTAGTAACTCCACTTAGAGCTGTCAGTGTTCCGGCCTCTACTCGTCACACATTTTACGCATGCCGTAGTAATCTTCATATCTGACGTGCTGTTTAACTAACGGTCGCGATAAACAAATTTGGCCATAAAATACGCTTCCTCGTCCCGATCACATTTTCTGCGTTTTCTAAATGTACAAGAAAGAGATTGAATCGGAATGATGAATGACTTGTATTCAGAAGTATTGTATAATACAGAAGCGGATTGAAAACGAAAAATACAGATAAATCTGTTAGTTTCGATCACACATAGTTTATCTGTATCCAAATAAATACAGTAACCTTCACGTCGGCAAGGCATAATGATACATTATGAAATAACAATACTTTATTTATAAAATACAACTAAATTAGATCCTGGGGCATTGCTATAATTATCTTTAACAGCCAACATACATACGAACGAGATGAATACCTTCAGACTATTTTGTAAATCTTTTAAAATGAAATTTAGAGAAAGGGTGATCCGATGGGCGAGTATACATTGGAGACAGCAATGCTCGCGCAGGGTTTCTCAATTATCTACGCCCTGGCTCTCGCTAGTTTTCCAAGTGTTGTAATTTGTAAATCAAAACTGCACCTTGAGAAAGGCTATCGTCTGTATAGAGATACACTGTACATATGCTGCGGTGACTGATCAGATCCTACTTTATACCTTCCACCTCTGCGATCGATTCTTCAGCCAACACACTGATCAGTTCTCTTCATTATGTACCACAGAGAGAAAACCCGCTCGAATGGTACGCATGCGTATGGCGTAAGTTTACTCGCCTCTTCCCTCGAAACGCAATATCGACAGTCTGTACCTCACTGGTATGGAACACGGGCCTTAGTGTTGGATAGCATGGGAAAACGTGTCGAACGCTATATTATCGCTATTTATACCTACCTTTCAACTGAGTGCTCAAAATGGCCAGTGTCATCGTCAATTATGCCCTTGGTTTGCTACTTTGTTTAGCTGTTCTTTACAAACACGTTAGTGCATTAGACAAGGAAAAACTCCAGCTCGACGGGGATATAATTTTTGGCGGACTTTTTCCTATGCATGAAAAAGGCCAACAAGGTAATAGTTGTGGTAAAATTAAAAAGGAAAAAGGTATACAGCGTTTAGAAGCTATGTTGTTCGCCGTTGATAAAATTAATAAAGATGAAAATCTGTTACCCGGCCTTGATCTTGGTTTGCACGTGCTGGATACCTGTAGTTCGGACACTTACGCGCTCGAACAGTGCATGGATTTCATCAAGGCACAATTGACTACTATTGACATCACGGACTACCATTGTGATAATGGAAGTACCCCGCAATATACACCGGTCAAACCGGTGGCCGGAGTGATAGGGGCAGCGTCCAGCACTGTGTCCATCATGGTCGCTAACATCTTGAGGTTGTTTAAGGTAAGATTAAAACTTTCGGTCTCTATATTCCTAACAAATCTCTGTAAATTAAAAGATATTTCCTATCTTTGAATCTTTGACATTTCCATCCTGTCTTCATTATTACCTGTACGTTTCACAAATACCTTGTGTTTTAGTCTCGACCGTCAACCGATACGACATGACTTGACCAGAAATATATTGCTTGACCTGTATGATAAATGAGAAATGAACCCACATACATTTAAGACATTCAGTATATATTTTTTACGTGAATACCGTTTAGTTCGCGAAAACGGCAAACTGTTGATATTTTTACGGGTGGTACGAAGCAAAAGTGAGAACAAAACAGCATTTATTATCTTAATGGTGCATTTTCTCCTTGTTACAGGTCCAAATCATGCATCAGCATTTTACTATTTTACAGTACATATCAGTAAATTAACTCATATACATTTTTCTGTGAAATGCCAACCGCATATGGACTGGTGGTACTTATCTTCTATACTTAATTCATTGTAAAACAATAAATTTTAAAACTTTAACAACAGTTTAAACAACTTTTTTTTTTATACAATGTTCAAGGTATCCCCCTCCACTCTATCGCAAGATCTGTTGCACAGGGACCTATTCCTAGTATGATTTGATACAGGTAGCGTTTGTCCTTTGAAATCGATATCACAAATGTTACAAATAAATCACCACCCCCAGGCATGAGTGATTTATCAAAAATATTAAACGAACAGGATGTAAAATGCCTTTCAACCATCTTAATGACAGGTTTGCGATAAACATGCCGACATGGCGCTGAGCAGGAAGGGTACGACATAGCTTTTCTCAGTTTCCATTGATTACTGAACCAATAATTTATTACCAGCTTTGATCTAATAAAAAATGCTTCATTTTGACTAGTTTATTTCTAAATCGATACAAAAATAATTCGAAAAAATATGTATCGCTAATTATATTTGCTAGCAATAAATGCAGGTAAATACATATCGCATAGTATAAAAGATATGGATCCATGTAGTCAAGGCCAGTTAAATACCCGACATTTGTATAAAATCCTAGGTATTTTGCAAAATTACGCTTTAGAGTACAATTGTATATGAATCGCTTCATTTATAGAGACATATCTAAAGATGTAAAGTATAATTTAATATTTCACACCATATATTTAGCATATCTTGAATACCATTGCGTTTTAGCAATCAAGTACGTGTCTAGCAAACATCCTCGTCAATTTCGATTCATTTAACACTTTGCGTATATCATATTACATCTTTGAAGGTGGTAAATGTTGAGGACCATTGCGTTTTAGCAATCAAGTACGTGTCTAGCAAACATCCGCGTCAATTTCGATTCATTTAACACTTTGCGTATATCATATTACATCTTTGAAGGTAGTAAATGCTGAATACCATTGTATTTTAGCAATCAAGTACGTGTCTAGCAAATATCCTCGTCAGTTTCAATTCATTTATCACTTAACGTATATCAAGTTTTGTACCCGAGTCTATTTCAATCCGTGCCGTGTTTTGTGTGGATCGTGATAAAATGTGACTTTATTCGCAGTACTAGTTGATATCAGTGGTTCCACTACAGAAATGAAAGCCGTGACATACATGGTTCTGTTTCATGGGAAAGTGTTACGTATATACATGGACATGGTTCTGTTTCATAGGATAGTGTTACGTTGAAACATGGACATGGTTCTGTTTGATGGGATAGTGTTACGTATATACATGGACATGGTTCTGTTTGATGGGATAGTGTTACGTATATACATGGACATGGTTCTGTTTGATGGGATAGTGTTACG